>NW_011494613.1:6557652-6568228 GCF_000754665.1 Bison bison bison | reverse complement strand
AACTAATTCATTACATATCAAAGAGTATATTTAGGTCAGAAGAAATGCACAAAGCCCATGGTTCTACCAAGATAAGACCTTTTAGTCAGAGTGAAATATTTGACACAGAGTGAAAATAGACTCCTCCCTGGGGCAAGTCATTATCTCTGCACTGTTTCATTTACAATAATATGTATTTCCCTCTGTGATTAAATTTTAAAGAAAATCATCAACTGTGAATGGATGTGGCTACAGTGATTATGGTGCTTATTAGATAGTAGGTGTTTAATAAATGTTAATTATATCAATAAAAATATTAAACCATTGTCAACAATTTAGCTAAATCTCCAAAATCAGTGAGATTTAACGTCATCCCCAGGTTTCCCTGGTGACTCAGTGGTAAAGAATCTTCCTGCCAATGCAGGAGACATGAGTTTTGATACCTGGGTCAGGAAGATTCAAGTCATAAACACCACCAGCAGCATGCTATTTTTATTGGCAGAAACATTTTTATGCAATTTGATTTATTTATTTAGTTTTGGTTGCGCTGAGCTTTCGTCGATGTGCACAGTCTTTAGTGGCAGTGAGTGAGGTCTACTCTCTAGCTGTGGCGCATGCGCGTCTCACTGTGGTGACGTCACGTGTCGCAGAGTGTGGGTTCTAGAGCACAGGCTCAATAGTTGTGGTGCAAGGGTCTCGTTGCTTCGTGGCATGTGGGATCTTCGACGCGCCGGGGATCCAACCTGTATCTCCTGCATTGGCAGGTGGATTCTTTACCACTGAGCCACCAGGAAAGCCCTATTCATGGAAACATGATATTTTAGACATGTGAAAGCCAACTGTAAATGTAATATGAAAGTTCCGCTCTTAATCTTAAAGTTTGTCAATCAGCAGAGGTTTTATATAGACAGTTGATGTATATTATGTTTTAAATAAACATATATAGAAAATAATAATGTGTGACTTGTGTATCTGCTGCCTTAAAAGTTGGTTAAATACTAACCCAACTAAAACTCACTAAAAAGTGAGTAAAAGATATAGACTCTTACTTCTTTAGTCAGGATTCTTGACTAAAGTTCCATTATTTTATGTTCCTATCAAATATTCTTTCCTTTTTGTGACAGCTTCATCCTCAAACTGGCTTGTCTTAAAGAAGCAAATGGCTTCAGCAGAGCCAAGCTTCAAGTTACGTATCACATCATGAAGAAAATTACCTGTGTTTCAATATTCTTAGCAAATATTCTGAAATTCAAATACACTGAACAAAGCCTGAATCATTTTTTGTGCTCAGACCAGTGTCACACAGACACACACCATTGTTCTCTGCCTGGGATTTACAAACTAGATAAGACCAGGCAACAAAGCAACAGCAACAGTAATGGTGGTAAAAAGTATAGGATCATCCAAAATGGTTTAAGTGCAGAGGGAATAGTCATGTCTATTCCATTCATACAGTACATAACAGGTGGAGATAGAAAAGAGACGTGAAGATCCACTATGGCATTCAGAACTAACGAGTAAGACAACATGGGGAGAGGCCAGTGTGCATGCATTTACATATATAATTCTTTAATGAGGAACACTGCAGAGTGCCTAGATTTAAAAATTAAGGTTGGTGAAGTAATTATGCCCTGTGTGTATAGATTCATATTCTTTCCATAAATGTAGCCCCACCTGATTAGAAACCTGAAGATAATAAAATTCTATCATGTGTCAGAGGGCCACTTTATTTCGAGGAATTATCACTAGAAAGTATCACTTTTTCTTTGTTCTTTCTAATTTTAATGTTTAGTCTTACCTTTGTAAAGTAAGCATTTCAAATATTTTCATGCTTGAGTAGTATTTTACTACTGTTACATTAAGATTTTTCTTGCTATGACTTTTTCTTGCTATGCAAAGAATTAACTTTATCAAAATCATGGAGCTAGTTTTTTACCTCCAACTATACATAAAAATTAACTCAAAAGTGAATTATAAACCTAAATATAAGAGAAAAATTTATGAAACTCATAGAAAAAAATATGAGTAAATATTCAAGATTTTGAGTTATACTAAGGCTCCTTAAATATGACACCAAAACCACAGGTGAAAAATAAAATACATAAACTGACTTCATAAAAATTAAAAATATATTTTAAAGCACACTGTGATGAAAATGGTGAAGCTTCAACTCCAATACTTTGGCCACCTGATGCAAAGAACTGACTCATTTGAAAAGACCCTAATACTGAGAAAGACTGAAGGCAGGAAGAGAAGGGGACGACAGAGGATGAGATGGTTGGATGGCATCACTGACTCAATGGACATGAGTTTAAGTAAATTCTGGGAGTTGGTGTTGGACAGGGAGGCCTGCATGCTGCAGTCCATGGGGTTGCAAAGACTTGGGACAAAGCTGAGTGACAGAACTGAATTGAACTGATGGTGAAAATGAAAAGTCACCCCATAATATTGGGGAAAATATTTGTAATTACATAGCTAGTATAATTCTGGTGTCCAGAATATAGAAAGAACACCTATAATTCTACAATAAAAAAACCAATAATCAAATTTTTAAATAGAGAAAGGATATGAATAGATATTTCCCCAAAGAATAAATATAAAAATTATATACAAATAGAAAATATTCTGGAATTAGATACTGGGGATGGTTGCAAACCTTGTGAATACAGTAAAAAAAAAACAAAACAAAACACTAATTTGTACTTTAAAGTTTGACTGATATATTATTTAACTATGCTGCTGCTAAGTCACTTCAGTCGTGTCTGACTCTGTGAAACCCCATAGACGGCAGCCCACTAAGCCCACTCGTCCCTGGGATTCTCCAGGCAAGAACACTGGAGTGGGTTGCCATTTCCTCTATATCAATACAAAATCTTGATCTAATTGTCAGTTTATAAAAATATTATCTTTACTTGGAATAAAATATCAATTCTTCAGTATGTTTTGTTGCTTCTTTTTATTATAGCAGGAGCTCTTAAATCATCTGATGTGAAATGACTGTATCCTAACATTTAAGACTCAAAGGATGTAGAAACCAACTGAAATAAGAGAAATAATTAAATTTTTAAGGGATTATTAAATCCCTCTAAAAATAATATGAGTACACTTATGTAAATGCAGATAATTACGATGGTGTGATCATTCACCTAGCGCCAGACATCCTGGAATGTGAAGTCAAGTGGGCCTTAGAAAGCATCATTACGAATAAAGCTAGTGGAGGTGATGGAATTCCGGTTGAGCTATTTCAAATCCTGGAAGATGATGCTGTGAAAGTGCTGCACTCAATATGCCAGCAAATTTGGAAAACTCAGCAGTGGCCACAGGACTGGAAAAGGTCAGTTTTCATTCCAATCCTAAAGAAAGGCAATGCCAAAGAATGTTCCAAGTACCGCACAATTGCACTCATCTCACACGCTAGTAAAGTAATGCTCAAAATTCTCCAAGCCAGGCTTCAGCAATACGTGAACCGTGAACTTCCTGATGTTCAAGCTGGTTTTAGAAAACGCAGAGGAACCAGAGATCAAATTGCCAAATTCCGCTGGATCATTGAAAAAGCAAGAGAGTTCCAGAAAAACATCTATTTCTGCTTTATTGACTATGCCAAAGCCTTTGACTGTGTGGATCACAATAAACTGTGGAAAATTCTGAAAGAGATGGGAATACCAGACCACCTGACCTGCCTCCTGATAAATCTGTATGCAGGTCAGGAAACAACAGTTAGAACTGGACATGGAACAGACTGGTTCCAAATAGGAAAAGGAGTACATCAAGGCTATATATTGTCACCCTGCTTATTTAACTTATATGTAGAGTACATCATGAGAAACCCTGGGCTGGAAGAAGCACAAGCTGGAATCAAGATTGCCAGGAGAAATATCAATAACCTCAGATATGCAGATGACACCACCCTTATGGCAGAAAGTGAGGAGGAACTAAAAAGCCTCTTGATGAAGGTGAAAGTGGAGAGTGAAAAAGTTGGCTTAAAGCTCAACATTCAGAAAACGAAGATCATGGCATCCGGTCCCATCACTTCATGGGAAATAGATGGGGAAATAGTGGAGACAGTGTCAGACTTTATTTTTTTGGGCTCCAAAATCACTGCAGATGGTGATTTCAGCCATGAAATTAAAAGATGCTTACTCCTTGGAAGGAAAGTTATGACCAACCTAGATAGCATATTAAAAAGCAGAGATAGTACTTTGCCAACAAAGTTCCATCTAGTCAAGGCTATGGTTTTTCCTGTGGTCATGTATGTATGTGAGAGTTGGACTGTGAAGAAAGCTGAACGCTGAAGAATTGATGCTTTTGAACTGTGGTGTTGGAGAAGACTCTTGAGAGTCCCTTGGACTGCAAGGAGATCCAACCAGTCCATCCTAAAGGAGATCAGACCTGGGTGTTCTTTGGAAGTACTGATGCTATATCTGAAACTCTAATACTTTGGCCACCTCATGCGAAGAGTTGACTCATTGGAAAAGACCCTGATGTTTGGAGGGATTGGGAGCAGGAGGAGAAGGGGACCACAGAGGATGAGATGGCTAGATGGCATCACTGACTCAATGGACATGAGTCTGAGTTTACTCCAGGTATTGGTGATGGACAGGGAGGCCTGGCGTGCTGCGATTCATGGGGTCGCAAGGAGTCAGACACGACTGAGTGACTGAACTGAACTGAAGCAAGTGTTAAGTCTAGGCCATAGAAACATGTCTTAATGTTAAATTGGGCTTAATATTAGTTTCACCTGACCAGTGCTATTTATATTAATACAACATGGAATACTAACTGTTAGGTCTTTTGTCTCAGCAAAAATGAATCCAGAGCAGTGCTAGAACTTGGTTTATGAATGTAAATTTGTCCTCTAAAGCAAAATTAGTATTTTTTTTCTTTTTACTCCTACCAGGTTCAATGATAAACTCTTAGTTCAATTTTTCTTATTGCTTATTTCTTGGTGTTGGAACAGCAGCCCAGATCGTGCATATGAACATTTATTATCCCTCCAGGTAGTAATCCTAAGTAGTATGTGCATGCCTTAGTTTGGAGATTTCCAGGTACAATTCCCAGTGGAACACTGTCTCTTGGAGGAGTAAGGATTCTTAATATATGGAAATCTTTAATAATGGTAGCATGAACACAAGGCAAGTTGTATGCAGTAGACAATTGAAAGTCTGCTTTCCACTTAAGAATTAATACCCTGGTGAGGAACATATTGTACAATTTATCACATCAGGGATAAGCCAATTATCCATCCTTGAGATTAGTAGATTCTCTTAGTAGAAATGAATAATTCCTGAGAAGCAGGCTGGAGACTCTCTGAAAAGAACAGACTGTCTGCTGTGGTGAGAATAGCTCCTGCATCAGTTGTTCCCCCTGGTGAGTTCTCTTATGCCCACAGGGTGGAATGCTCTATACGGAAACATTCTGGTGATTTGTGCTGAGGGTCCAATTACTACAAGATTGAGAGTGAGAATTAACATGTGAGAATAATTCCTAAGCAGAAAGGGACCTGTTGGAAGGAATCCGCCCTCTGTAGTATTTAAAACTATATATTAATTAGATCTTTATCAGGGGCTTAAGTAAATGAAACTAGCTTCAACAATCATAATGATTCAGATAAATGCAGAGATGAGTGACTTCCTTACACAACAGAGAAAGGTAAATGGCAGTTAAGAGTGTGATAATAACAGAAAACTATAAAAGAATTTTGAAAGATCCCTTTAGGCAATTGCTAAGGTTTATTTACATAAAATAAATTTTATAACAAAGTAAGGGAAGAAAAGAATAGCACAGATATCAGAACAAGATTCTTTTTCTGTGATTATAGATGGAAACTTTTAATCATATGCCAATATTGTTTTGATTTGAAGGTGTTGGTTTACCTGCTCTTAGACCAAGATCATCTATTTCTAGGGAATTCTTAAGATTTCTCAATTCATGGTCTTACAGTCTACTGGCACATAATAAACAGGATCTAGGTTGAGGACAATATTTTCAGATTCATAGGATGTCCGGTTATCAATTCATACAAAGAGTGTCAATGGAATCTCAACAGTGGCCTCATTGTATCTAAAGCTAAAAGCAATTCATAAGATCAACAAAATAAGGGATTTATAAGTTGTTGACTAATTTGGGGTTTAAAAATTCCATTTTCCTTTTCTACATTGCCTGAATTTTAGAGTGATATGGATATGGATTTTTTTTTTTTTAACTGAGTATACTTCTCATGAGAGAGAGAGAGAGACCAGGGCTCCACAAACGGGTCGAGGGTTTGAAAATAGCAGGATCCTATATGAGGAAATTGTTTGTAGGAGTTGCCTTGAAAATATTCATGCTCTTTTTTTTTTTTTGGTCTATTGAGATACAATCGACATATTAGTGGCATAGTGGTAAAGAATCTGTCTGCCAGTGTATGACATGGGTTTGATCCCTGGATCTGGAAGATCCCCTGGAGTAGGAAATGGCTCCTCACTCCAGTATTCTTGCTTGGAAAATTCCATGGACAGAGGAGCCTGGTAGGCTACAGTCCTTTTTGGATCACAAAGTATTGGACATGACTGAGCAACAGAGCACACACGCATGTAAAGCTTAAGGTAAACAATATGTTGATTTGATGCACTTATATATTGCAAAATGATTACCACTCTAGCATTAGCTAACATTTTTACCACATTACATAATCTTTGAAGGATTCTGCATAGCAAAAAATATTGAAGTAAGCTTGCCAGATAAAATACAGGCTGCCATTTAACTTTGAATTTTAGATACACAACAGCATAAAAGTATGTCCCAAATGTTACATGAGCATACTTTTACTTTAAGAAAATTATTCATTGTTGATATGAAATTCAGTTATCTGAGTATCTTTTTTTCCTCTAAATTTAGCAATCCTACATTGAAAGGTGAGCAGTGGGATTAAATAACCTAAATTCACTTTCCTTACTCTCTTTGCTCTTCAGTTAGTTTTCCGTTTGACTCAAGTGACCAGAAGATGCAGTGAGGAGAGTTCCATTTCTCTAACCTACTCAAGTCAGTCTCAGGCAGAAAGCAAAAAGGAATCTGTGGGAAAGTATATTACAAGGAGTAAGCAGGATACATTCAGCATACTTTAATTTGGGCTTTCTCACAGGATCCCTTCTAATCCATCTAGATCTTAAGGTATCAATAATATTTCACACTCTTTTATAAGGTCATTGAGTGAAGTATTTGTGAAATCCTTTATGTATAAAGATCAGACCACTTAGAGTTACACATTTAATTGGAAGTCTCAGTGTTAGGTCCTGCTGTGCAATGGAAGGCTGTTTCTCATATTGCACATTACAACCTCAGTTCCCAGCTGCAGAAGCTAATGGCAGGGTTTTGTTGCTAAGTCGTGTCCAACTCTTTGTGACCCTTTGGAATATAGGCCCCCAGGCTCCTCTGGTCACAGGATTTCCTCAGTGAATACTGCAGTGAGATGCCACTTCTTTTGCCAGGGGATCTTCCCCACCCAAGGATCGAACCCATGTCTGCTGCATTGGCAGGTAGATTCTTTACCGCTGAGCCACCAGGGAACGCCATTAGTTAATTTGATACCAGCCTACACTTTCAATTCTGACTCTGAGGTACCTTTTCTGTCCACTTACATGAACTGAGGTGTGTCCACTTACATGAACTGAGGTGTGTTTATGTTTCATGTGTATATCTCACATTTTTTTTGCATAACTCCTTGTTTGCAGCAGACAGTTTTTGCATCAGTTTAGTGTCCTATTTATTGTTTTAACTTTTCATCACCTCTGTCTCTGCCATGATTGTAAGCCCATGAATATTATAGTACCTGGTACACAGTTGGAGTTCACCTTATATTTACCCCAAAATTAGTTAAATAAAATTGAGAGATTCAAAAATACTGAATTAATAGATGATAGAATTAATTTTAAAGCCTCAAGATATAATGAATTCAAGTTGCTCAGTCATGTCCAACTCTTTGAGACACTATGGACTGTACCAGGCAGGAATACTGGACTGTGTTGCCATTTCCTCCTCCAGGAGATCTTCCCGACCCAGGGATAGAACTCTCATCTCTTGAGTCTCTTATATGGGTAGGCGGACTCTTTATTACTGTCCCACCTGGGAAGTCCCTCAAGACATAATAGCTATATTTAAATATTTTTAATACAGTAATTTACCAACAATGCCTTATCAAATCTTCAAAAAATTGAATATTATTTATATTTATATTATTTTATCATGACATTTCACTCTAATTCTATATAATAACTAAGACATTGAACAGTTACCACAATTATTTTTATAGCTGTTATTTACAATTGTGGAAAGAATTGCTGTTCATTAGGGGAATTTTTATTAACATATCTTTTATTTTTCATTATTAATATATTACATATCTGTTGCAAATGCTTTCCAGGGTTATTTGCTGTATTTATTTTTGCATTTATTTATTATTACATACAATAGAATGAAGTATTTAGCTTACCTTTCTATGCACATTGGCAAATGCAGACCATCATGCAACCACCACCACAATCAAGATAATTCCAAAATCAAAAAGAATTTCCTCCTGTTACCATTTGGTAATCAAGCTTACCACTTACACCAAGTCCTGACAAAATACAATTTTTCCCAATTTTGTAGTAGCTCCTTCCTAAATACCTTTCTTATTTTAAACTATATTTAGACTAAAGGGAAGTAGTTATAGAAGTAGTATAGAAAGTTTCCATTTATCCTTTACTCAGTTTATACTGAAGATGATATCTTACATAATTTTCACAATTTACAAAATTATCAGGGCCACTATGGAAACTAGACCTTATTGGAATGTCACCAGTTTTTCCACTGCTGTCTTTTTTTTCCCCTTCCAGGATCCCATTCAAAACCCAACCTTGTAATTGTTTGCTTTTATTCTCCACAGGTTTCTGCAATCTGTCATTGTTATTGAGTATGTCTTTTTTTTTTTCACCATCTTAAAATTAACATTTTTGAAGTTCACTAGTCATTTTGCTGAATGTACCTAAAATTGTCAGAAGTTTTCAGAGTATTGGACTGAAGTTAATTACTTATTCAGGGAACCAGAAAAATTATGTGTATTTTTTCGTCCATCATGTTCTAACACTAGTTCTCATCTAATATTGATCAATTAGTTAAGAAGGTTTCTGTCAAAATCATTCAGTCTAAAGTTAATGTCTTTTCTCTGTGGTTAACAAATATATTGGGACACATTTTTGAGACTATGAAAATTCCATTTTCTTATTTGATTTTTAATTGTGTTTACTTTGACTGACAAACTCTAGTTCAAATTCTGTATGTACCATTCAACTTATATTTTACTCTGTGGCAACTGCCTCTGGATATATGCATAGAAAGAACTTAGCCACATTCCTCTTCATTAAATTTCTTTTCTTTTCTTTTATTTAACTTTACAATATTGTATTGGTTTTGCCATATATCAACATGAATCTGCCGTAGGTATACATGTGTTCCCCATCCTGAGCCCTCCTCCCTCCTCCCTCCCCATACCATCCCTCTGGGTCATCCCAGTGCACCAGCCCCAAGCATCCAGTATCGTGCATCGAACCTGGACTAGCAACTCGTTTCATATATGATATTATACATATTTCAATGCCATTCTCCCAAATCATCCCACCCTCTCCCTCTCCCACTGAGTCCAAAAGACTGTTCTATACATCAGTGTCTCTTTTGCTGTCTCGCATACAGGGTTATGGTTACCATCTTTCTAAATTCCATATATATGCGTTATTATACTGTATTGGTGTTTTTCCTTCTGGCTTACTTCACTCTGTATAATAGGCTCCAGTTTCATCCACCTCATTAGAACTGATTCAAATGTTTTCTTTTTAATGGCTGAATAAAACTCCATTGTGTATATGTACCACAGCTTTCTCATCCATTCATCTGCTGATGGACATCTAGGTTGCTTCCATGTCCTGGCTATTATAAACAGTGCTGTGATGAACATTGGGGTACATGTGTCTCTTTCCCTTCTGGTTTTCTCAGTGTGTATGCCCAGCAGTGGGATTGCTGGGTCATAAGGCAGTTCTATTTCCAGTTTTTTAAGGAATCTCCACACTGTTCTCCATAGTGGCTGGACCAGTTTGCATTCCCACCAACAGTGTAAGAGGGTTCCCTTTTCTCCACACCCTCTCCAGCATTATTTGCTTGCAGACTTTTGGATCGCAGCCATTCTGACTGGCGTGAAATGGTACCTCATAGTGGTTTTGATTTGCATTTCTCTGATAATGAGTGATGTTGAGCATCTTTTCATGTGTTTGTTAGCCATCTGTATGTCTTCTTTGGAGAAATGTTTATTTAGTTCTTTGGCCCATTTTTTGATTGGGTCATTTATTTTGTTTGAATTGAGCTGTAGGAGTTGCTTGTATATTTTTGAGATTAGTTGTTTGTCATTTGCTTCATTTGCTATTATTTTCTCCCATTCTGAAGGCTGTCTTTTCACCTTGCTTATAGTTTCCTTTGTTGTGCAGAAGCTTTTAAGTTTAATTAGGCCCCATTTGTTTATTTTTGCTTTTATTTCCAATATTCTGGGAGGTGGGTCATAGAGGATCCTGCTGTGATGTATGTCGGACAGTGT
>NW_011494613.1:6553468-6557222 GCF_000754665.1 Bison bison bison | reverse complement strand
TATACTCATTTTCACTATATTGATTCTTCCAATCCATGAACATGGTATATTTCTCCATCTATTAGTGTCCTCTTTGATTTCTTTCACCAGTGTTTTATAGTTTTCTATATATAGGTCTTTAGTTTCTTTAGGTAGATATATTCCTAAGTATTTTATTCTTTTTGTTGCAATGGTGAATGGAATTGTTCCTTAATTTCTCTTTCTGTTTTCTCATTATTAGTGTATAGGTATGCAAGGGATTTCTGTGTGTTGATTTTATATCTTGAAACTTTACTATATTCATTGATTAGTTCTAGTTATTTTCTGGTGGAGTCTTTAGGGTTTTCTATGTAGAGGATCATGTCATCTGCAAACAGTGAGAGTTTTACTTGTTCTTTTCCAATTTGGATTCCTTTTATTTCTTTTTCTGCTCTGATTGCTGTGGCCAAAACTTCCAAAACTATGTTGAATAGTAATGGTGAAAGTGGGCACCCTTGTCTTGTTCCTGACTTTAGAGGAAATGCTTTCAATTTTTCACCATTGAGGATAATGTTTGCTGTGGGTTTGTCATATATAGCTTTGATTATGTTGAGGTATGATCCTTCTATTCCTGCTTTCTGGAGAGTTCTTATCATAAATGGATGTTGAATTTTGTCAAAGGCTTTCTCTGCATCTATTGAGATAATCATATAGTTTTTATTTTTCAATTTGTTAATGTGGTGTATTACATTGATTGATTTGCGGATATTGAAGAATCCTTGCATCCCTGGGATAAAGCCCACTTGGTCATGGTGCATGATCTTTTTAATGTGTTGTTGGATTCTGATTGCTAGAATTTTGTTAAGGATTTTTGCATCTATGTTCATCAGTGATATTGGCCTGTAGTTTTCTTTTTTTGTGGCATCTTTGTCAGGTTTTGGTGTTAGGGTGATGGTGGCCTCATTAGAATGAGTTTGGAAGTTTACCTTCCTCTGCAATTTTCTGGAAGAGTTTGAGTAGGATAGGTGTTAGCTCTTCTCTAAATATTTGGTAGAATTCAGCTGTGAAGCCGTCTGGACCTGGGCTTTTGTTTGCTGGAAGATTTCTGATTACAGTTTCAATTTCCGTGCTTGCAATGGGTCTGTTAAGATTTTCTATTTCTTCCTGGTCCAGTTTGGAAAGTTGTACTTTTCTAAGAATTTGTCCATTTCTTCCACGTTGTCCATTTTATTGGCATATAATTGTTGATAGTAGTCTCTTATGATCCTTTGTATTTCTGTGTTGTCTGTTGTGATCTCTCCATTTTCATTTCTAATTTAATTGATTTGATTTTTCTCCCTTTGTTTCTTGATGAGTCTGGCTAATGGTTTGTCAATTTTATTTATCCTTTCAAAGAACCAGCTTTTGGCTTTGTTGATATTTGCTACCGTCTCTTTTGTTTCTTTTGCATTTATTTCTGCCCTAATTTTTAATATTTCTTTCCTTCTACTAACCCTGGGGTTCTTCATTTCTTCCTTTTCTAGTTGCTTTAGGTATAGAGTTAGGTTATTTATTTGACTTTTTTCTTGTTTCTTGAGGTATGCCTGTATTGCTATGAACTTTCCCCTTAGGACTGCTTTTACAGTGTCCCATAGGTTTTGGGTTGTTTTGTTTAAATTTCACATCACTCTATTATTTTAGAATTTAAGGCTTCACATTTTTAGAAATTTTGAAATTAAATTTTAGTATTTCCATTAGTTCTCTGGGAAATAAATTATAAATGCTCATGGAATAACCAGTTAACCCAAGTAATAAAATTCATGAGATTTTTAAAAAAGAATTAAAACACAGAGGAGATAAATTTTAACTCAAATTTACTTACTTTAAGCAATTAACCTCAAGTTAAGTTTTATAATTTTATAAAGAATCAGTTACTGTATTTGTAAGTTTAAAGATGTAAACATTTGTAAAGATGTTCACACTCAAAACTAACAGCAAGTGGTATTGCAAGTATATGTTTTAATATTTATGAAAAATTAAACATAAAAATATTATAAAATAGATAGTGGTTAATAAAGCCATATATGTTTCAGCAAAGTTTTCTGACCCAGCTTCACTTTAAAGCTGTTGCTATTTTAAATTTCCATCATATTTAATATGAATATCTCAAACAACAAAATGCATTTCTTTTATTTGTTGTCAATCTGTCTTAAATGATTTGATCTCTTTTAATTATCTTGCTAGTTCAAAGTGAATTTATTCTCTGTCTTAGGTTATAACTCTAAGGATTATTCTCTTTTATCTTTAAATAGTTTGTTTCCTCTTGCCTCTGCCCAGCCTGATGCTTGAATGAGTTTGGAACTCCCACTACTCGCTGTTCTAGAAACAATTACATATAAGACATTACATATGTAACATGTGGTACCTCTTTCCCCAGGTAATTATAGATCATATTGTCTCATTCCTCAATTTCACATTTAGTAAAACACCCAGGTTCCCCTAATAAACTAAGAAAATACTGTTTTGAGTCTTACCTACTGTCTTTAGTTGAATTCTCCCTTATGGAGACTGATAATCTCAGACTTCCATTCTCCAGAAGAATGAGAAATTGATTTCTGCTTTTTATATGCCACCCAATCTATAGTGATTTTTATAGCAGCCCAAACCAAGATCTTTCAGCAAAGAAGATATACAGTTGGCAAAGAAGCATATGAAAAGATGCTCCACATCATATATCATTAGCAAAATGCAAATTAAAACAAATTTGGGTTACCACTACTCACCTATTGGAATGGCTATAATCCAAGGACAGAGAACACCAAATGCTGGCAAAGACGTGGAGCAATAGAAATGCTCATGCATTCCTGGAGGGAAGGCAAGTTGTAGTTACTGTGGAAGACAGCTTGAAAGTTTCTTACAATTCTAAGCATACTCTTACCATATGATCCAGTAAGTGGGCACCTTAGTTTTTACCTAAAGGAGGTAAAAACATATTTCCACATGAAAGCCTACGTATGGATGTTTACAGTAGCTATATTCATTATTGCCAAAATTTGAATGCCACCAAGATTTTTTTTCTGACTCAAAAAACCTATAACTTAAATATATCTTTTTCTCATAGAAATATAACAAATTTCCCATTGGAATGTTAGAGACTCTTACTGCTTTACTTCATGAAGCAGCTGATTTACCATACCAAAAAGTTACACTTTGTCAGAAAAGAACACTTCAGACCTGACAAAGTGATACAGAAGCTCCAACAACCAAGCAGTTTTCCTCTTACACTTTCCCACCTCTAGGAGAAAACCATCCTTGGACAGCCTTGTTCAAGAAGGAGAGATACACAGAACAGACCCAACCTGAACTTAAGACCCGGAGAAAAGAGCCCACCTGTGTTCCCTTGAACTCCAACTGTCTGACACAGAAGTAAGCATTATACTCACATCAGTATATGATAAATGGTATCTATTCCTTTTTTGCTGTTAGAGCCAACGTTTAGACAAAGATTAGTGTATTTTATTCATGATCATAGACCATAATAATGTTTTCAGCCTTAATATCATCAAAGTACAGATGAGAGAAGCTCAGAAGCTAAGGCATAGCAGTTTGATTGAACAGCTACTTTTGAACGATTACCAAATAAAAGCAGCCAGCTTACTACATTCAAGGTAATTAAGAAAACTACATTGCTTGGAAAAAGACATTATCCAAGCAAGAATGAAAGGAATGAAACCTTCTATACAAAACTACATGGCAGGAATTGGTACTTTATCCTCAGTTTCAGGAAATGAACTGGTCCTGTTTTCCTGGTGTGGGC
>NW_011494613.1:6549937-6553368 GCF_000754665.1 Bison bison bison | reverse complement strand
TGTGTGGGCTTCCCAGGTGGCACTAGTGGTAAAGAACCCGCCTGCCAATGCAGAAGACATAAGAGACGCAGGTTCTATCCCTGGGTTGGGAAGATCCCCTGGAGGAGGGCATGGCAACCAACTCCAGTATTCTTGCCTGGAGAATCCCATGAGGAGTGGAGCCTGGCAAGCCACAGTACATGGGGTCGCAAAGGGTTGGACACTACTGAAGAGACTTAGCATGCATGCACATTCTTCTGATGTATACGAAAATCTGGAAGACTAAAAAGATGTTATCTCTATATAAGATGGGATGAATTAATCAAGTCGCTACTGCTAGGGTTAGTTGTTTGACTTCAAAAGATTTATAAGCATTTCATATCATAATTCTACATAGCTTGTAAATAAATAAAACAAATGTTACTCTCCTGTAAATATCTCTTTTAGTTATTTCCTTAATTTAGTATATATTTAAATAAATCTGATTATTTTGTGGAGAATATAATTATATATATTTTGGTCATTAAAAAATATAATGCTTGTACTGAATCATTTTTTTAAGTGATCAGAAAAACCTTTGAGTTAAGGTACAGTGTACAAAATAAGTGCCTGTTTGGCTCAAAAATACCAAAGTAATGAAAGGCACAGGAAAACTCAGGAAGTTTTCCAGCCTGAAGAAACCTAAATAGATGTCAACTAAATGATTTTGAATTGGATCTGAACCTATAAAATGAAATATTAGAATCATCAGCAACATTTTAACATCCCAGGGATAGATGAGAGAATTTTACTAGTGAATATGTCCTAATTTTGACAGTTGTACTATTGTGATAAAAGGAACCCTGCTCTCTGTAAGAAATACACACTAAAATGGTAAGCAGCAATTTGGCATGGTGCCTGCAACATAAGTGTTTCATAAAAGTATTTATATGTATATATCCATATATACCTGTGGATAGATAAGATTGCTACATTGGTGGGTTGAAAGAGAATGATGAGATAAATGTGGTAAAATGTCAAAAATTAGAAAATCTGGATGAGAGCACATGTGATATCTTTGTACTCTTTTTACAACTTTCCAAAGGTTCGAAACTATTTCAAATGAAAGGTTAAAAAGAAAAAAAATTATATTGGAAACCAAGAAAACACCTAAATTTAGAGATGTAAAGAAGGAAAAAAGCTATCACTTTATAATCTGAGATGTCCATCCTGTTACATGCTGCTGCTGCTGCTGCTAAGGCTCTTCAGTCATGTCCAACTCTGTGCGACCCCATAGATGGTAGCCCACCAGGCTCCCCCATCCTTGGGATTCTCCAGGCAAGAACACTGGAGTGGATTGCCATTTCCTTCTCCAATGCATGAAAGTGAAAGGTGAAAGTGAAGTCACTCAGTTGTGTCTCACTCTTAGTGACCCCATGGACTGCAGCCTTCCAGGCTCCTCCATCCATGGGATTCTCCAGGCAAGAGTACTGGAGTTGGGTGCCATCACCTTCTCCGATCCTGTTACATACTCATAAGGAAAAAAAAAAAAAAAAGTGAAAACACATGGGAGGAAAAAAATCCCAGTTATTCCCTAAGTTTCTGTAGTTGGAAGGATGAAAGTTTTCCAAAGCAGATTAAACCTCTTTCTTTCCTTCTTTGTTTCTCACGAGATAGCAATTGAACATCTAATATACGTTAGGTGCTTTTCGCAGTGCAAAGATACACACTTAAAGCAGAGCAGATCCTGAGGAAAAGAATCCTGTATCTCAACCCACACTTCTACGCACAGGACATTATTTGAGGGATCTGTGCACCCTCTGTGCACAAAGTATTTGGTGCACAGAGGGTAATCATAGCAATAAAACAACTTAACCCTGACTCTTACCTAGATCAACTGATTCCCCGACTTTGGTGTCTCATAGAAGGAACATGTGTCATATTCACACATAAAAACATATAAATTTATATTTACATGGTAGATGAAAAGCTTCGGATAGAGAGAATATCATATTCAAATACTGATTATAGAAGCTAGTCTGGCAAAAGTCAGAAACAGTATAGCTGAAATATAGATGGGAAAGATAAGACTATGGTGGGCACAATTTGGAAGGAAGGAAAAGATAGTATCATAATACTATGTTTATAGTTTAATCTCTATGCATTAAGACAACACTAAAAGATTTAAAGCAAGGGGTTTAATATCATGAAATAGTTTTAGTTCTTGAAGAAAGGGGTTTGCATGGTGAAATATTTTCACTTATTTAACATAGTAACTTCATACTGAATATGCTAAAGATTACATTACATAAGTGCAGTTCAGAAACCTTAATATCTAGCTGTTTGACTTCCAATTTTCTGCTCAAAACTGACAACAAATTTTTTAAAAAACAACTTTGCAAGCTATTATTTTAAGGGCTTCTGAGTGGTAATTTGATGGAACTTGTATGGCTTGTTTCTTCTACATGTATAATTATGGTCAATTATTTATGTTTTAAGTATTTATAGAAAGCCTATTATTTTGAAACATTGAACTGAGTATACACTTCATGAAAAGTGAAAGTGTTACTCGCTAGCCCTGTCAACTCTTTGCCACCCCATGGACTGTAGCCTGCCAGGCTCCTCTGTCCATGAAATTCTCCAGGAGAAAATACTGGAGTGGGTTGCAATTTCCTACTGTTGGGGAATCTTCCTGACCCAGGGTTTACCTGCATTGCAGGCAGATTCTTCACTGTCTGGCCACCAAGGAGGCCTGTATACTTTGTAGATGCAGAAATTTAGACTCAGAGGAGTTGAGAGAGTTTTCTAGAATCAAATGACCAGTGAATGTTAGAACTGAAAACTGGAATATTCTTACTTTCTGGTCCTCAACCCATATTTGGAAATCATGAGTTAAATTTCATCTTACAACAGAAAAAATGGCTTTAACTAGAATGTGATTCCACATCTAACAAAATCTTTTGAATTTGTTAATATTTGAATAAATAATTAGTACCTTACTATGAAAGACTGTTTTTATTTTTGTAGGAGTATTGTTCTGGATTTGCTTTCTTCACTAAAAAAAAAAAAAAATTAGCACATGTTTAACTTTGCTACTTGCTTCTGCATGTTAATTGTAATAACAGTCTCTCTAGAATGTTCAAGGAATTTGTAATTATATGTTAAACTTCTTTGGGAGTGAATTTTATAAACCTGATTTATTTACATAATTTTAATTGATTGCTAAAAATAACTGACTTAAAAACTAACAAATTTTCATGTTTAAAGTTCAGATATCTTTTTTATAAATATAAGATCCAATATATAATTTCATTTGACAATTATTGAACCCCATTAGCATGCACCAGTTCATGGCACTTCAGTGAATAAAGAATAGTTAAAATACAAAGAATAACCATTAAGTACTTAGTGTCAAATATGGGATAAAGAACACACATGATTGTGATAATATAAAACATTTTTCTTTTTTTTTA
>NW_011494613.1:6544514-6549837 GCF_000754665.1 Bison bison bison | reverse complement strand
TTTTTTAGTTATTTATTTATTTTATTATTATTATTTTTTTTTAGTTTACAATATTGTATTGGTTTTGCCCTACATCAACATGAATCCACCACGGGTGTACACATATTCCATTTTTATTTTTAAATTGTCTTCGTATATGGCTGACTTTCTTGATTTTTCTTTTTTCTTTTTTTTTTGTATGAGCGATCTTAGTTCCCTGACCAGGGAGTGAACCCACGCTCCCTGCACTGGATCCTCAGTCTTAACCACTGGACCACAGTGGAAGTTCCAACTCTACCAAATTTTGAGGAGGGGAGAGTGATTATTTTGCTGCAAAGATAAAGTGTCTAATATTATATATGATACTCAGCCATTCTGTCATCTTTTCTGGACTTCCCTTCTCTCCCTCTCTCTAATCAGGTGAAACACGTACTAAGTATCTACAACAACAAAGACACAACAAATAAACGAGAAAATATTCTTCCAAATTACTTATGGAAACCAATTCATCACTCACCAGTTTCTTCCCAGAACACAGAAATTTGCTTCTTCCAGTATACCGAATGACATTTCAGAATATTTTTGCAAGAATGGCTTATATACTGGGATCCATAAACTTCTCTTTAACGCATTAGTATAGAAAATAGGGGGCTTCCCAGGTAGCATGAGTGGCAAAGAACCCACCTGCCAACGCAGAAGACATAATAGACACAGGTTCTATCCCTGGATTGGGAAGATCCCCTGGAGGAGGGCACGGCAACCTACTCCAGTATTCTTGCCTGGAGCCTGGACAGAGGAGCCTGGTGGGCTACCTACCGTCATAGAGTCACAAAGAGTAGGACACAACTGAGAAACTTAGCATGTATGCACACATAGAGAATAAAAACTAGGAAGGCAAAACCAATATTAATACTTAGGGAATGAATTTTTAATTCTATGCAAAATTGCTGAATACTTTGGAAAATTTACTTGCAACTTCTGAGGTCCAAGTCAGTGGTATAAACATCCAATTATAATAAACAAGCCCTGGTATAGATTTTTTCCTCTCCATTTACCTGGTTACTCAGAATGATTCAAGTGAATGAATACAATACATACACTCAAGTGTGCAAAATCAGAAATGATAATGGCAAAGTAGGCAGATTCTGTGAAGTAGTCTGTTTGTAGGCTTTTCTTGTTGTTAAGGGATGAAACTGAATGGATTTAACAAAGCTATATGGGAACATCATGTTTTGGTATCAGGCACTAGAATGGCTGATAATCAGTATGGCATTGCTGTACCATTTGTTAATTTCTGTGTGTATGTGTTATCCAGAATTTTTATCTTCTTTGAGAATCTAGAGGGTAAGAGAGGTTATTAACAAGGTGAAATTTGGCACTTCTGGGTAAACTAACCAAATTATATATAATAGTAGCACAAGACCCACAAAACCCCTCAGCACTGTATTCTGATTTAGCATTATGATTAAATTTAACGTTATGCTGCACTTCTGAATAGCTAATGTATTCAAGGGCAAGCATCAATGGATCAGTGCAGCTTTTTATATTCTTGGGGGTAATAGGGGGTATAACTATCTGTTAAGCTATTATTAAAGTTCTCTTTACTTTTATGACTATATTGTAAATAAATTATCAGCTCAGCTCTATTCAATTCCCTACCAATAATGATACTACAGGAAGGAGTGTCTAAAAAGATATTTCCTATGTGTATGAAAACCAAATATTCTAATTGTGAATTATCAGCTGGTGGAAAGGAATTCTGCATCAAGACAAGTAAAGTTCTCTCCTGAATGTTTCCTAATCAAATCTGGAAACATAGGCAAAGGTGAGATTTTTCTGAAAATTATAGATAATTTTATAAACATTTAAACATTTTAGAAGTTATTTTAAACAGATGATATATGCATATACTTCTTGATTAACATGAGGCACTTAAGTTGCTTTCCTTCATTTTTAATAGGTTGGCAACAATAACTAAAAAGATAAGTAAAATATCATTTTTATATTATAGTTTCCTTTTTTATAATTTGTTCCTTCTGCTGTTGATTTTTTTCAAATGCCATTTAATATTTGCAGGAAATTTAATGTAGTATTTTTCCCCCAAGAAAGTAGAATGTTTTTTATAGCTCTAATTTAATATGCCTTAGATAAGTAGGTACATCTGGTTTGCATTGTTTGAGTCAAAATAACCTTAACTTGCAGACTGTTATTGCCTGTGTTCTGCTACAGGTTTTCAGGGCAAAAAGTAAACAAAAACAACCTAACGAATTTACACTGGTTGAATTTAAAACATATAGAAATAGAAAGTATCAAGAGAGTCGAGTCATACGTGGTCAACAAGTTCAGTTGATTGCGATCATATACAATTTTTTAGTAACAGAATCAGAAATAAGTACTATTTAATTTTTCCCCAGCTTCTTTTTGGAAATTGCCAGTACTTTCACACCAGATTCATGACATCATAACAATGTTCCAAGCTACTGAGTTGAGGAAACTCAGTCTTACTGATTCAGTTAATGGAGAGAACATATTGTGTTATATGTATCTAGTAAAAATATAAGAGCAAGATTAGGACCCCTAACCAACAATGCTGCTAAGTCACTTAAGTCGTGTCCAACTCTGTGTGACCCCATAGACAGCAGCCCACCCGACTCCCCCATCCCTGGGATTCTCCAGGCAAGAACACTGGAGTGGGTTGCCATTTCCTTCTCCAATGCATGAAAGTGAAAAGTGAAAGTGAAGTCGCTCAGTTGTGCCTGACTCTTAGCGACCCCATGGACTGGAGCCTACTAGGCTCCTCCGTCCATGGGATTTTCCAGGCAAGAGTACTGGAGTGGGGTGCCATTGCCTTCTCCATAACCAACAATAAGTGAATAAAATAACCAATGAATAAAATAATATATCTATATAATTAAATGTTTAGTATGCATTATATGTAGATGAATAAATTTTCATTTCTATTTTAGCAAGAATTTCTTATTTGTATCAATTCTCTTAAAACGTCTTTAATCAGTAATTTTCATGATTAATTACATTTTAGTTGACATAAATACAGAACATAAAGTTTATTTCTTCTAAAGTATTTTGTAAGAATAAAAGTGCTTTAGAAAAAATGAATTTTGCCTAAGACAAAAGTTTACCTTTATTTTTAACAAGATGCTTTATCTTAATGAAGACAAAATACCTCCATCCCTATAAACAAGTTTCCTAGGAGTAGTGACTTTCATGTTTATAATTATTTCTTTTTGGTATATGTGTGTGCACCCATGTCAGTCTCTGTGAATACTGTAAAACAGAAATTGATGGCATTTGCAACGTTTAATAAATGATGTCTACACACACATACACTTTTTCTAATCATCATAACTTCATACTCTCATATTCTCCTTTAGATGTATTTGGTGCTTCCAAGCATATTCATTAGGATGTACTGACTTTCTATATATTGCTGTTCTTATTTTCAAGCAACCCTTAGGCTGACAGAAAGAGGGGAAAAGTAGGAAATGAGTGCAGTAAAAGAAGGGGAATGATCTCATTGGAATATTGGGAGAGCTGGAGAAACTTGCTTGAAGCTAGTTTTTGGGGGATCATGCCTTAATCTACTTTGCACAATCGACAGGAGGTCACCAATGCCTTTGCCACAGCTACCCTGAATGCAGTAGCCAGGAAGCTCCTATTTAGTGCCTATAATCCTGCCATGAACATAATCTTCAGCAGCTGCTCCTGCCACAAACAATACAGCCACTCTTGCAATCCTGCAATCACTGATGTCTTCAGAGTTGGAGTGCTTATTTCCACCTTCCTTTCACTCTGCTCTCATTTCTTTGTATTGTTCAAGGGCTTCACCTGCTAGTGTCCAAGACACAAAGAAGCAAGGAGAAGCATGTGTTCTAGTTTCTACTTTGGGGACATAAGGTGGAGAATTTCCCAAACTACAGAAAGATGTTCAAAATGTACTGGGCAGTGAGAGAAATGAATGATACTGGCTTACTCTGTTTATCAATGAGAGTTGAGTACATACCCACTGCAGGTTGGAAAATTACTCAGCCCCTCGTTATGTGATAGAAAATTACTTTTCAAGATCACCTGCTATATTCATTGGGATGTAGACTATACACTCAGTGGCACCATAATGTAGATTATATAGTATAAAACCAAACAGCAATAACAACTTTAGCAAAAATTTATTGTTAGTCTGATTTTACTAATCTTGTTCAGCTGTCAGTAAAGTCCTAGAAGAGACGGATGAACGGAAGGCAGAATTAACCTCACTGCCAAGGGAGATGGCAGGGAATAAAATCAGTTGTGCGAAGAGATGTGCTCTCTGCTTACAGCCTGAAATAAAACTTGTCTCAGATTTCTCCAGCTCAGAAACTTGCCAGGTAGAAAAAGCTACATTTCCGTACATATTGATTCTATTAGTAGAGAAAGTCAAATGATTGCTTTAACAATATATATAACTGAGACCTCAAACTCTTCTGAGCACCATCTATTAAGATTTTTTTGCCAAATGAAATAGTAGAGTGAAACCACAAAAGTACTGAGTATAGTGGGAAAATGGAATGGTATAGCCATTAACCTACAGGTTAGGCAAAAGATAGAGCCCAGTAAATGAAACATTATAATCTTCAAATTCAAAGACTGTGTTGATGAAAGATCCTGATTGTGTTTAGGGACACACACAATTCAAGCTAATAGGTATCTTTGAAAGTTTTGAGGGAACACTTTTGCCAATATGGAACTTCAGGAAAAGCTTGCAACAGCATGTGATGGTTCTAACTCTAAAGTAATTTATAAGCTTCCAATTTCCATCAACTCAAAACTGGTTGATACATCCACGTGACCTGCCAGAAGAGTGTCATTACCCATGAGCCACTTAGAAATGACGACGACGAGTTGTAACGCATAAGTAGGATTCTTCCAAAAGTGAAAGCAGGGCTTTTGTGTTAGCTAAAAGAGCAGGCTATCCTCACAGTCACATCAGCTAACATTGATTTTTGCTACATATGAATCATTACTTCAAGGTTTTCCCTTGACCCTTTTAAAGAAAAGGCCTTGCTTCCTTTTCCTTTGGTGCTGCTGTAGAGTGTGCATTAGCCAAACATAAACTGTTGTTTAGGTTACAGGTTATCAGACCCTAAGATACAACAACCACATATGATAGATTCCAATTTCAAGGCAGATACAGTCACTGCTGCTGCTGCTGCTAAGTTACTTCAGTCGTGTCCAACTCTGTGTGACCCCATAGACGGCAGCCCACCAGGCTCCCCCGTCCCTGGGATTCTCCAGGCAAGAACACTGGAGTGGGTTGCCATTTCCTTCTCCAATGCGTGAAAGTGAAAAG
>NW_011494613.1:6532873-6544414 GCF_000754665.1 Bison bison bison | reverse complement strand
TGCTAAGTTACTTCAGTCGTGTCCAACTCTGTGTGACCCCATAGACGGCAGCCCACCAGGCTCCCCCGTCCCTGGGATTCTCCAGGCAAGAACACTGGAGTGGGTCGCCATTTCCTTCTCCAATGCGTGAAAGTGAAAAGTGAAAGTGAAGTCGCTCAGTCGTGCCTGACTCTTAGCGACCCCATGGACCGCAGCCTACCAGGCTCCTCCGCCCATGGGATTTTCCAGGCAAGAGTACTGGAGTGGTATGCCATTGCCTTCTCCACTGGATAAGCCTTAAAGTCAGTCTTACCTGAGGAAAGAGATGATATATTGTGTGCATCAGGGAAAACAATGAATGTGGTTAATGGATAGTTACATGAGTTGACTAAACACCTAAATACAAGTTCTCTAATCGCTTGTTGTTGTTTTCGTTCAGTTGCTAAGTCATGTCTGACTCTTTGCAACTTCATGGACTGTAGCATAGCAGACTCCTCTATCCTTCACTATATCCTGGAGTTTACTCAGATTTATGTCCATTGAGTCAGCGATGCTATCTAAACATCTCATCTTCTGCTGCCTCCTTCTCCTTTTGCCTTCAGCCTTCTCCAGCCTAAGGGTGTGTGTATTTAAGGGAAGAAAAAGAATTATTAAAAGCAATAGACACAGTAATTAGCCTAATTAGCTATACTGTAGGCTAGCTATTCTCTGAATAAAGAAATATAGGAAAGATAATCCAAATCTTGCCAGTAGCAATTTAGATACGAAACTCCGAGATAAGTTAGGACACAAGCTTAACTAATGTATTACAAAGAGGGCTTAATTTTCAATCAGACTTCTGATGATTTCATGAGAAAAGACATTTAATTACTGCCTGGAAAATTTTCTATGACTTAAACGTCAAATAGTATGGATGCTTATCAAATTATCAAGATGGTGCATTTTAAATAAAATTGTTTTATCTCCTCCAGGTTTGGAACAAAGAATATACAAATTAGAGCAAGGATGAAGGAGAGACCCCAAATTTCTTACTTCACAACGTTGGCTTTGCTCAGTCTTGACTTTAGCACACGTTAAAGCCTGATCCTTCTCTTCTGGGTGTTTTTATGGATTCTTATGTGGTTTTTTGGTTTGTTTTTAAGGAGACATTTCCACTCATCCTTTATCCTAACAGAATCCACGTAGCTTTTCACAGACTCAAGCCCTCTATCTATTGCAATAGCCCATTTCAGGCAGCCTCTCACAATCTTCAGCATCAGTGAAGTGTCTGGAATAAACTCCAAAAGGCAGGAAATAAAAAGTGAAACATGAACATGATTTAGAGGGAAAAAACTACATACAGGCAAGAATCAACATAGATTAAGTGTGCATAGGATTACTATTTTTGAAGGAAGAAAAAAGAGGTAAAAAATGTATATTTACATTTGTTAGGGAAAATTCATATATCAGTTCAGTCACTCAGTCGTATCCAACTCTGTGCAACCCTATGGACTGCAACACACCTGGCGTTCTGGTCCATCACCAACTCCTGGAGCTTACTCAAACTCATGCCCATCAAGTTAGTGATGCCATCCAGCCATCTCATCCTCTGTCATCCCCTTCTCCTCCTGCCCCCAAACCCTCCCAGCATCAGGGTCTTTGCCAATGAGTCAACTCTTTGCATGAGGTGGCCAAATTATTAGAGTTTCAGCTTCAGCATCAGTCCTTCCAATGAACACCCAGGACTGATCTCCTTTAGGATGGACTGGTTGGATCTCCTTGTAGTCCAAGGGACTCTCAAGAGTCTTCTCCAACACCACAGTTCAAAAGCATCAATTATTTGGCACTCAGCTTTCTTTATAGTCCAACTCACATTTATACATGACTAAATCATATATATACACACACACACACACACACACATATATATATACATAAAGAAACATCTTAACCTGAAATTGAAAAGACATATTGTAAAAAGAAGCATAAATAATTGAAAAAAAAAATAAATTTAATCTTGGTGAAATCGCTAAATTTAAGGAAAGACAGAATCTTAAATTTTATCCAGAAATAATACAGATCATCCTCCAAAGAAATAAAGCTTGCTTCAGACTTCCCCCACAAGATTAGATGCCAGTGGATATTAGAACAAGATCTAAGAAATGTTGCAGGGAAACTTATGAAACTTTTAATATTTGCTCAGTCTAGGCAGTGTTCAGTGGTAAGTAAAAAAGAAAGCTACAAAAATGAGAAAAAGAAAAAAAAATATCTGAACTCTTCCTGAAAATCTGCTTGGACATTTAATTCTTTCCCGCTCACAAATGAAGAAGGAGTAACATATTAAAAAGGAGAAATCGGTTAGCATGACCAGAATCAAGAAAGGCTTCCCCTTTTCCTTCTCCTTCCCCATTTCCCTCCCCTCCTCCTTTTCTTTGGCTGCCTCCTCCTCCTCTTTTTCCTCCTGCTCTTCCTCCTTCTTTCCACAAGTTGCTAATCATGCCTCTAAGAGTGATCCAGGGTTGGCTATAAAATATGACACTTGAGGGAAGTGGTCAAGTAGTCAGTGGTCAATATGAGCCCTTGAGGGAGCAGAAGCTGACTGGGAACACAAAAACGCAAGTGATAGAATCTGAAGGAAATAGCGTGAAGAGCAGACATTCCATGAAGTTGCACAGTGGGCTTCAGGAGTTCCTTGTGTTTTCCCCTTATCTTGTCAGTGTTTCGTTGCTACTCCCTACTGCAGTGCCTCTCTTCTGCATTTTAGTTGCATTCCTGGAGACCACAGCTGCAGGTTGCCACCCCCATCCCCTTACTTAGACAGCAGGTCTCACTTAGCACTAGTTACAATTTTTTTCCTAGTCCCTTCAGTTGTGGCCTGGCGTGCTGCGATTCATGGGGTCGCAAGGAGTCGGACACGACTGGGCGACTGATCTGATCTGATCTGATCAGCTGTGGGGGTAAGACCAATTGCTGTTGCTGGTCTCCAAGTACAGCATCATCCCTAATTCGTTCTTTTTTTTTTTTTTTCTAATTTTATTTTATTTTTAAACTTTACATAATTGTATTAGTTTTGCCAAATATCAAAATGAATCCGCCACAGGTATACCTAATTTGTTCTTTAATCCAGGCTTCTAGGTAGCTCTGGTATTAAAGTATTTTAATTTGTGTTGATGGAATTTAATGTTTCTTGCCAGGATCTAAACTGGCATATTGTGATAGTGACTAGAGATATTTCTTAATAAAATTAATAAATTCTAATATTAACAGGGGCTTCCCTGGTGGCTCAAATGGGAAAGAATCTGCCTGCAACATGGGAGACCCAGGTTTGATCCCTGGTTTAGGGAGATTCCCTGGAGAAGGAAACGGCAACCCACTCCACTATTCTCGCCTTGGAGAATCCCATGGATAGAGGAGCCTGGTGGGTCCCAGTCCATGGGGACAACTATGCCATTGACACACAGCAAAAATATTAACAGACCACACCGAAGACCTAGCTGATTGCTGTCCTTGAATCTATAGTGATTTCATATAGCACACACGATTTAAGCATGGTTACTATTATTAATATAAAATGTAAATGCTCCAAACTGGAGATTCATTGGGAAATTAGATAACTTTTACTCAAGAGTGCATACTTCTGTTTTGTTGTTACTAAAATAAATATCTAGTACTGTTGTCTGGAATTCAGGAATCAGAAGATCCAAATGCCACAGGGTATCAGTGACATATTATTCAATGAATAACTAGAAGCTACAAAGACATTTCACTAGAAAAATGACCAAAAAAAAATATTTTAATTAGATTATTCAAATTTCATGCTCATAAAGGATGATCCCCACTGGGGAACACTCAGCTCCATTTTTAAGATAAATGGACTATTTCATTTTAGAACACTTTCCATAAATAACATCATGTACAATAAATCAATTTAAACAGCAGTTGAAGGGCAGAATCAGAAAAACCATACAAGTGCCTGGGGGTGCATCAGGTTTGGTCATACAGCAAATCAGAAGATGATCAAAAGGGGTTAACACCCCTGTTGCTATAGTGCTGGAATTTATGGAACATCTGTTGTCTAATTTCTGCAGCAAAACTGATAACTCTCCACTGCTGACTGACCTGTTAAATCCCTGCACTGGCATCAACAGAAGGAATGCATTTCCATTCTCAACTCTCCACTTGTATTATTTTATTCCCCTCACTCGTCTCTAACCACAGGGAAAAAGCTAGACAGAAGAGATCTATAAATTATACCTAATTTTGATGTATCTATTTGAAGCTATACCATTTGCAATTCTGATTTTTATTTCTTTTTTTGATTTTTGAAAGTGCCTGTATGTTCTTTTGTTCATAACTTTTATAATTTTGAATTTTGTCTAATTTTAGGTGAAATCAAATAAAAAATGTTCAATAAGATTTTTACATTGTCAAAATGGATCCAGAGTTTTTCTATTCTCTCAGAAATGGCCCGAGAGATTTAAATAATATTGAAATATTTGATGTTAGAAAATAGGGTATGATTTGTGTTGAATTTTTAAACATTGACATTTCACTATCTTTAGGAGTCCAAATTAATTGGAATTAATTTTAAAGTTAATTTGTAATTATTTTTTAAACAAACTGGTTATTCAGTTGTACTGAAGGAAAAAACAATTCAGATAGGGTTCCACCATTTCAATACATATAACTCTCTCATGAAAAATATATTTATATATTATATTAAAGTTGATCTGTAGTTATATCAATATATAACTTATTCTAAAATAGATATTTCATTAGGTTATTGATAAAAATTTTCTACATATAATATTATATGTGTAGTGTCTGCAACTTTAATGAGAATTGACTTAAGCTCAGGAAATTGCATTTAAGCATTCATCTTGATTGTTGTCTCACCATAGCTTGACTTACTTTGTCATTACTCCTTAACTGAAATGAATTCAGGGAATTACTAAATACCCAAAGGTATGCTGTTTTAAAAAAGAAGCTACAGTATGAAAATATCTAAGCTAAATTTCAAAGCAATTTTATTTATCCCTGTAAACTCTCTCCTTCTGATGAGAAATGCTTTGGGACAATATTTCAAAGAAGACGTGAGGGAAATTTTACTATAGTCTTGTAATGTTAGTATCTTTGCAGAAATCATAATAATTTTGTGTAGAGAGCTGTGAACTGATTGTAGAGAATGCCAGTATAGGATATACAGGCATATAGGGTTGGTATTCATTATACTATTTCTAAACTAGTGATGATTTAAAATTGGATATTTATTAGTGGAAAGACAGGCTACAATAATATTAGTAGTATTGTACTCACTCAAAGCACAGACAGTATTTGAATGCTATTGTGATTTCAAAATTCAGAAGGTAATTTCAATACACATGAAATATAAAAATTATATGAATATTTCTGTTACAGAATGATATTCATTTTCCTTTTTTAACTCTTCTACATGACACTTTGAAGTAAAATAATAGCTTATTAATGATAATATTTTTTGAAATGTTATGTATAAAATTATCTGTTATTTAATTCTCTAGAAATGGTCATTTTGATTATCTAAATTATGTGAAAGCCATTTCAGAGATACCAATTTTAACAGAATCATCAGTGTCACTGAAAATAATTGATTTCTTCTTTTTAAACAAAGGTAGAAAAAAAATACATACCACTTAAATAACACAAAACCTGTAGGAAAATATGACTTTTAAAACATTCAATTATTAGCTTTTAATTTTTTCTGTACTTTTAATTTAATTTTCTCTCTACCTAATTGCATTCCATTTTGTAATGCTCAGAACAAATCACCTATAAAAAATAACATAGATTGAGCCTCATGAAGTGATTCTTAATATCTGCTCACAAAATCCCTCCAGTGATACACAGCCATCATGCCTTTTGGATATTGTACTTTAAAATATACTATATGACTATGAGGACAGACAGCTGATTTTTATATGACAGATTATTTGAATTTTGGAGAAATTAACTCAATTTTCCCACACTTGGAATTTGTTCTTTAGTTAATGTATATAATCTCTTCTAAATATAATTCTAAAGAAGAATAATTTCTTCTTTAGAGATATCCCTTTAGGAAGGGATAAATGAACATAATGTCTGCGAAAAGTCAATAACAGGAGCCTCAATTAAATAGAGTCAGGAGAAGAACAAGATGGTGGAGGAGTAGGTGGACATGGAGTACATCTTTCTCCATGAATACATCAGGAATACACCTTCAGAAACAGAAGAGCATGCAGAATACCAGTTGAGAGCGGACAAGAGTTGGTGGAACCAGAGGAAAAGAATATATAGGCCCACATAAAACTCAGTAGAACAAAGGATGCTATGCTATGCTGTCACTTCAGTCATGTCCGACTCCGTGCGACCCCATAGACGGCAGCCCACCAGGCTCCCCCATCCCTGGGATTCTCCAGGCAAGAACACTGGAGTGGGTTGCCATTTCCTTCTCCAATGCATAAAAGTGAAAAGTGAAAAATGAAAGTGAAGTCGCTCAGTCGTGTCCGACTCTTAGCGACCCCATGGATTGCAGCCTAACAGGCTCCTTTGTCCATGGGATTTTCCAAGCAAGAGTACTGGAGTGGGGTGCCAGAACAAAGGAACTAGGGGGTAAAACAGGAATGTTAGTAGGACTAGCCCTGCCCTCGATGGGTGGGGGAACTGAAGCAGGGGTCTGATTCCCACATCGAGGCAATTGTCTGAGTCAGAGGAGAAACATTTAAGGCTGAGAGTGAAACAGCTGACCTATGGCAGCCTAGATGGAACAAGAATCAGACAGTCCTTTCCTCAGCTGTATATACCCTGGATAGGGACACAGATCCCCTGGAAGGTGCAACAGCTGGGAGCTGGAGTTTAGGGATTGTAGAGCAATCCCAGGGTGAGGGCTGCTGTTGACTGTGGAGAGACAGATGGAGGGCATGTGAGGGAGGAGATTGTGGTGGGAAATGCCTGTGGAGGAAAGCCAGGGAGCCACGGAAGCAAGGCAATAAAGCTGGGCCATGGGTTGGGGGTGGAGCCATCACCATAGCTTCTCTCCCCTCACATGCCAGCAATGCAGCTGAACAACAGAGGGGCTGGCCCATTAAATGCCTGACGTACTGAACTACAGAGTAGGACCCCACACAGGGTGCCCCTTTAAGTGCCTGATGTGCTTATCTGCAGAGTACGACCCCAGCCAGGGGGGCCCCTCTATGTGCCTGACATAGAAGTTATGAACAACCCAAGTACAAGCCCTGAAATTGAAGCTGTGATCAAAAATATCCCCCAAAACAAAAGCCCAGGATAAGATGGCTTCACAGGAAAATTCTACCAAACATTTAGAGAAGAGATAATGCCTATCCTTCTAAAAATCTTTCAAAAAATTGCAGAGGAAGGAACACTTCCAAACTCATTCTACGAGGCTACCATCACCTTGATACCAAAACCAGATAAAGACAACATAGAAAAAGAAAACTACAGACCAATATCACTGATGAACATAGATGCAAAAATCCTCAACAAAATTTTAGCAAACAGAATGCAGCAACACACCAAAATGCTCATACACACGATCAAGTTGGGTTTGTTTCAAGAATGCAAGGATTCTTCAATATACACAAATCAACCAATGTGATACACCATATTAACAAATTAAAAGATAAAAACCATATGATAATCTCAATATATAGATAAAAAGCTTCTGACAAAATTCAGCATGCATTTATGATTAAAACTCTTCAAAAAATGGGCATAGAGGGAACCTACCTCAGCACATTAAAGGCAATATATGATAAGCCTACAGCAAACATTGCTCTCAGTGGTGAAAAACTGAAAGCATTCCCCCTAAGATCAGGAAGAAGACAAGGGTGTCTACTTTCACCATTATTATTCAACATAATTCTGGAAGTCCTAGCTACAGCAATCAGAGGAGAAACAAAACAACAAAAAAAGGAATCTGGATCAGAAAAGAAGTAAAGCTCTCAAATTTTTCAGGAAACATGATACTGCACATAGAAAACCCTAAAAATAGTATTATCTAGAGCTAATTCACTGATAGAGCTAATCAGTGAATTCAGCAAAGTTGCAGGATACAAAATCAATACACAGAAATCACTTGCATTTCTGTATACTAACAATGAAAAATCAGAAAGAGAAATTAAGGAATCAAGTCTATTCATCATTGCAACAAAAAGAATTAAATATCTAGGAATAAACTTACCTAAGGAGACAAAAGAATTGTACACAGAAAATTATAAGACACTGATGAAAGAAATCAAAGATGACATAAACAGATGGACAGATATTCCATGTTCCTGGGTAGGAAGAATCAATATTTTGAAAATGACTATACTACTAAATGCAATCTACAGATTCTATGTGATCCCTATCAAATTACCAATGGCATTTTCCACAGACAGGTCAAAAAATTACTCAATTCATATGGAAGCACAAAAGACCCCAAATACCCAAAGCAGTTTTGAGAAAGAAGAATGGAGCTGGAGGAATCCACCTTCCTGACTTCAGGTTATACTACAAAGCTACAGTCATCAAGACAGTATGGTCCTGGCACAAAAAAAGAAATATAGACCAATGGAACAAGATGGAAAGCCCAGAAATAAACCCGTGCACCTATGGGCACCTTATTTTTGACAAAGGAGGAAAGAATATACAATGGGGCAAAGACAGTCTCTTCAATAACTGGTGCTGGGAAAACTGAACAGCTACATGTAAAAGAAGGAAATTATAACACTTCCTCACAAAGTGTTACCACAAACTGTTACCACAAAGGTAAACTCAAAATGGATTAAAGACCTAAATCTAAGACCAGAAACTACAAAACTCTTAGAGGAAAACATAGGCAGAACACTCGATGACATAAATCAAAGAAAGATCCTCTATGACCCACCTCCTAGAATAGCAGAAATAAAAACAAAAATAAACAAGTGGGACCAGATTAAACTTAAAAGCTTTTGCACAGCAAATGAAACTGTAAGCAAGGTGAAAAGACAACCTTCAAAATGGGAGAAAATAATAGCAAATGAAACAACCAGCAAAGGATTAATTTCCAAAACATATAAGGAGCTCATACAACTCAATGCCAGAAAAACAAACAACCCAATGAAAAAGTGGGAAAAAGACCTAAATAGACATTTCTCCAAAGAAGACATACAGATGGCTAACAAACACATGAATAGATGTTCAACATCACTCATTATTCAGTTCAGTTCAATTGCTCAGTCGTGTCTGACTCTTCACGACCCCATGAATCGCAGCACGCCAGGCCTTCCTGTCCATCACCAATTCCTGGACTTGACTCAAGCTCATGTCCATTGAGTCTGTGATGCCATCCAACCATCTCATCCTTTGTCACTCCCTTCTCCTCCTGCCTTCAATCTTTCCCAGCATCAGGGTCTTTTCCATTGAGTCAACTCTTCACATGAGGTGGCCAAAGTACTGGAGTTTCAGCTTTAGCATCATTCCCTCCAAAGAAATCCCAGGGCTGATCTCCTTCAGAATGGACTGGTTGGATCTCCTTGCAGTCCAAGGGACTCTCAAGAGTCTTCTCCAACACCACAGTTCAAAAGCATCAATTCTTCGGCGCTCAGCCTTCTTCACAGTCCAACTTTCACATCCATACATGACCACAAGAAAAACCATAGCCTTGACTAGACGGAACTTTGTTGGCAAAGTAATGTCTCTGCTTTTCAATATGCTATCTAGGTTGGTTATAATTTTCCTATCAAGGAGTAAGCGTCTTTTAACTTCATGGCTGCAGTCACCATCTGCAGTGGTTTTGGAGCCCAGAAAAATAAAGTCTGACACTGTTTCCACTGTTTCCCCATCTATTTCCCAAGAAGTGATGGGACTGGATGCCATGATCTTCGTTTTCTGAATGTTGAGCTTTAAGCCAACTTTTTCACTCTCCACTTTCACTTTCATCAAGAGGCTTTTTAGTTCCTCTTCACTTTCTGCCATAAGGGTGGTGTCACCTGCATATCTGAGGTTATTGATATTTCTCCCGGCAATCTTGATTCCAGCTTGTGCTTCTTCCAGTCCAGCGTTTCTCATGAGGTACCCTGCATATAAGTTAAATAAGCAGGGTGACAATATATAGCCTTGACATACTCCTTTTCCTATTTGGAACCAGTCTGTTGTTCCATGTCCAGTTCTAACTGTTGCTTCCTGACCTGCATACAGATTTATCAGGAGGCAGGTCAGGTGGTCTGGTATTCCCATCTCTTTCAGAATTTTCCACATAATTACTCATTATTAGCGAAATGCAAAGCAAAAGTACAATGACATATCACCTCACCCTGGTCAGAATGGCCATCATTAAAAGTCGACAAACAATAAATGCTGGAGAGGGTGTGGAGAAAAGGGATTGCTCTTGCACTGTTGGGGGGAATGTAAATTGATACAGCCACTATGGAAGATGATATAGAGATTTCTTTAAAAAACTAGGAATAAAACCAGTATATGAACCCAGCAATCCCACTCCTAGGCATATACCCTGTGGAAACAAAAATTGAAAAAAACACACGTATCCCATTTTTCACTGCAGCACTATTTATAATAGCTAGAACATGAAAGCAACATAGATGTCCATCAACAGGTGAATGGATAAAGAAGGTATGGTACATATACACAATGGAATGTTACTCAGCCATAAAAAGGAACACATTTGACTCAGTTCTGATGAGATGGATGAACCTAGAACCTATTATATGGAGTGAAGTGAGTCATAAAGAGAAAAATAAATATCGTATTCTAATGCACATATACGGAATCTAGAAAAATTGTACTGAAGAATTTATTTACAGGGCAGCAATGGAGAAATACTGGTCATGGGGTTCTCAAGGCAAGAATACTGAAGTGGTTTGCCATTCCCTTCTCCAGTGGACCATATTCTGTCAGATCTCTCCACCATGACCCGCCTGTCTTGGGTTGCCCCACGGGCATGGCTTAGCTTCATTGAGTTAGAAAAGGCTGTTGTCCTAGTGTGATTAGATTGATTAGTTTTCTGTGAGTATGGTTTCAGTGTGTTTGCACTCTGATGCCCATGGAAAAGAAATGCAAAAAGCAAAATGGCTGTCTGGGGAGGCCTTACAAATAGCTGTGAAAAGAAGAGAAGCGAAAATCAAAGGAGAAAAAGAAATATATAAACATCTGAATGTAAAGTTCCAAAGAATAGCAAGAAGAAATAAGAAAGCCTTCTTCAGCGATCAATGCAAAGAAATAGAGGAAAACAACAAAATGGGAAAGACTAGGGATCTCTTCAAGAAAATCAGAGATACCAAAGGAATATTTCATGCAAAGATGGGCTCAATAAATGACAGAAATGGTATGGACCTAACAGAAGCAGAAGATATTAAGAAGAGATGGCAAGAATACACAGAAGAACTGTACAAAAAACATCTTCACAACCCAGATAATCACAATGGTGTGATCACTGACCTAGAGCCAGACATCCTGGAATGTGAAGTCAAGTGGGCCTTAGAAAGCATCACTATGAACAAAGCTAGTGGAGGTGATGGAATTCCAGTTGAGCTATTCCAAATTCTGAAAGATGATGCTGTGAAAGTGCTG
>NW_011494613.1:6532417-6532588 GCF_000754665.1 Bison bison bison | reverse complement strand
CCAAATTCTGAAAGATGATGCTGTGAAAGTGCTGCACTCAATATGCCAGCAAATTTGGAAAACTCAGCAGTGGCCACAGGACTGGAAAAGCTCAGTTTTCATTCCAATCCCAATAAAGGCAATGCCAAAGAATGCTCAAACTACCACACAATTGCATTCATCTCACACGCT
>NW_011494613.1:6524497-6532292 GCF_000754665.1 Bison bison bison | reverse complement strand
CCCAGTTATTTTTCTGGGCTCCAAAATCACTGCAGATGGTGACTGCAGCCATGAAATTAAAAGACGTTACTCCTTGGAAGGAAAGTTATGACCAACCTTGATAGCATATTGAAAAGCAGAGACATTACTTTGCCAACAAAGTTCCGTCTAGTCAAGGCTATGGTTTTTCCTGTGGTCATGTATGGATATTAGAGTTGGACTGTGAAGAAGGCTGAGTGCCGAAGAATTGATGCTTTTGAACTATGGTGTTGGAGAAGACTCTTGAGAGTCCCTTGGACTGCAAGGAGATCCAACCAGTCCATTCTGAAGGAGATCATCCCTGGGATTTCTTTGGAGGGAATGATGCTAAAGCTGAAACTCCAGTATTTTGGCCACCTCATGGGGAGAGTTGGCTCTTTGGAAAAGACTCTGATGCTGGAAGGGATTGGGGGCAAGAGGAGAGGGGGAGGACAGAGGATGAGATGGCTGGATGGCATCACTGACTCGATGGACGTGAGTCTGGGTGAACTCTGGGAGTTGGTGATGGACAGGGAAGCCTGGTGTGCTGCGATTCATGGGGTGGCAAAGAGTTGGACACGACTGAGCGACTGATCTGATCTGATCTGATCTGAATGGAGAAATAGACATAGAGAATAGACTTGTGGACATAGGGAGAGGTGAGGAGAGGGTGAGATGCATGGAAAGAGTAACATGGAAACTTACATTACCATATATAAAATATATAGCCAATGGGAATTTGCTGTTGTCTCAGGAAACACAAACAGGGGCTCTGTATCAACCTAGAGGGGTGGGGTGGGCACGGAGATGGGAGGGAGGTTCAATTGGGAGGGGGCATACGTATACCTATGGCTGATTCACTTTGAGGTTTGACAGAAAACAACAAAATTCTGTAAAGCAATTATCTCTCAGTAAAAAAAAAAAATTTAAAAAAAATGAATCACCATAGCTTTAGCATTTTAAAAAGCCATTAAAAAAAAGAGAGAGAGAGAGAGAGAGCCAGGAGCCCAGAAAGGGGAGTTCTCAAGCACTATGATGATAGCTAAACCCAACAACAAGCGGAAAGACTCCCTATTCTTTCCTGGCAATATCTCAGCTAAGAAGAGATTGTCACAACTCAGCCAAAAAATACCATAGATATTTTGCTTACTGTAGACTTCTCAACTTCCTTTTTGCTCTCTGTAATATAAAGAGTTCTCCTCTCCATTTTTGCTGATGACTCGTGTATTGTTCACCTAGGTTGCAGACCCGAATTGGAACTCTGCTAACATGAAATGAACCTATTTTTGATAGAAAAATGACTGTCAGTTTCTCTGTTTCAGGTCAGCATTTTGGCAACTTGTACAGGCATCCAGAGAAGACCCTTCATGATTCTGAGGCAGGTGAACAAACAGATGAGCAATGTTTCCTGACAAACCTGGGCTTTGAGGACAAATCTCTCTCCTGGATCCCTGCTTCCATCCTGTTTGCAGTTTTCAAGTCCTTTAGGTTTTATTCAGGATCTATTTTAAGGGCCCTTCCTTTCTGGTTCAGGCTTTTTTTCTGTATGTGAGTATTCCTTTGACATTTTAGCCTGATTTTGAAAATAGGCTGTTTTAGCTGCAACTGGCTAGGCTTTGGCCCATTCATTTTGGAGCAGGGGCTGTTTTTTATTGGAACTGTGCTAAGCAGCTTTTGGCCTGGCTTCCCCAGGATCAGACTGTTCCCTTAAAACTGGCTGGTATTAGGCCTATAGGTTATTTAGCTGTTAAAGCTATTTCAGCTTTTTAGCCTGTTTGAAAATTATTTTCTTATTCTAGGGAAAAACCCCTGAGAAATAGGATCTCAGTTATCTAAATGTTTTATGGGCACCCCATGCCCCCACTCCTGCAGAAACCCTGTCCAATTTTATGTTTGAAAACCACACTCTATCCTCATGCACATTTTTAATGAAATGCAGAGATCTAACCAAAGGGAATTCAGAATATCAGTGGACATTATGGGGAACTTTTGAAATCCCCAAACATACTTTTCTTAAAATAGAATCAAACAACCATAGCTCTACAATTTCCCAAACTGAATGAAATGCCTATTTTGATTGGTATTTTGAGGCTCCCAAATGTTATCAGAAGTCTAAAATTGTGTCATTGTCAAATAAGATTTTAAGATTAACTCATGCAAACAAACATCAAAAAAAGATCAAATAGCTTGCAAAGCCTAATGCTCTTCTTCCTTGGCTTCTTTGTCTCAGACTCTCTCAGGCTCCATCTTGTCTGTCTCCGTGGGCTCCTCACATTTAGCCCCATCTTCCTCCCTCCCTTTTATACTTCCAATAGCTCCTCTGTACCCTCAGTTCCTCCATAATGATTCTCTCCCTGAACTTCCTTTTTCCCCTGAAGCTGTCTCCACCCCATCGTCCTTTGAAATTTTCAGAATCTGTCCCTTTAAAATTAGGACATCTGAAGATCTAAACACTAAACTCTTAATTTCTTATATTCCCTGGACTAATTCTTATATTCCTTGGAGAGCAAGGAGATCCAACCAGTCCATCCTAAAGGAAATCAGTCCTGAATATTCATTGGAAGGGATGATGCTGAAGCTGAAGCTCTAATACTTCAGCCACCTGATGCGAAGAACTGACTCAATGGAAAAAACCCTGATGCTGGGAAAGATTGAAGGCAGGAGGAGAAGGGAATGACAAAGGATGAGATGGTTGGATGGCATCACGGACTCAATGGACATGAGCTTGAGTCAACTCCAGGAGCTGGTGATGGACAGGGAGGCCTGGCGTGCTGCAGTCCATGGGGTTGTTAAAAGTTGGACATGACAGAGCGACTGAACTGAACTGAAAGCTGAACTGTGAGCTATTGTCAAAGATTTTTCCAAAGTAACCAAAGATTCTCACAGATTTGCTGATGGATTTAATACAGTCATTCAAATTTACCAACCTGGTTTGTCTGACTTATGTCACCTAGCTCATGTGTGTGTGTGTGTGTGTGTGTGTGTGTGTGTAAGTTGCTCAGTCATGTCCAACTCTTTGCAAACCCATGGACTTTATGTAGCCCACCAGCCCATTCAGCCCACCAGAATTCTTCTGTCCATGGAATTCTCCAGGCAAGAATACTGGAGTGGGTTGCCATTCCCTTCTCCAGAGGATCTTCCCAACCCAGAGATCAGACCCAGGTCTCCTGCCTTGCAGGTGGATTCTTTACCATCTGAGCCACCAGCGAAGCTCAGCTAGATAATACACTTGTCAGTAAAGGCCAGTCCCAGCATTGAATGAAAAATGCTAATTGGGGAAATCCTAAAGGTTTCTACAGCAAAAACTGGGAGACTAGCCTACTTATTGTATGAAGAGGCTTGGAAAATCACTAGGCTACTTCATTGGACTGTTCCAATTCCTAGGGCTGTTCCAAAGCTGTGAGATGGTAACTAAATTTTGACTTACATACAAAAATCTGATAAATGGTTTATGACCATTACAATTGACTTCTGATTATTTTTAGAGGAAATTCTGGTCTTTTTTTCAGATGTTTATTCCACCCAGGTAGCTTTTAACACTGTGTTTATTTATGGGCTGAACCAGGACTTTTTCCTTCTAGTGAGAAAGAACCAGGATGAAATGAAAAACTTCCAGATTTAGTTACTCTATCAAACCAGCTTTCTCATACTATAAATGAATCACCTCCAAGGAAGACTACCAAGATTCTTAATCTTCAAACCAGCAATTGAAGGCCCTAAATGAAACCCAAACCCTCCTAGTTTCCGCTATTATTGCAACAAGCCAGGACATGGACAGAATATTACAGATTTAAATGTTTCAGCTGCTCTCAGACCGCCAGCCAGTCTTTCTAATGATCTTTCAATTATCAATGATGGGGCTCTGAGAAACCACAAGGGATCTTCCCAATTCTCCCTCGTAATTAGTTTAGAAAAACATTTCTCCAGATTGAGGAAAAATCTCTTCCAGTTCTAATTGACACCAGAGCCACACTCCTGGTGCTCTACCCTATTACTATAAAACAATCTCTGTCCTGGCTTATAAAAACAGCTCAGATCCTAAGGATGTCTAATGAACTGCAAGGGGTTTCTGTTTCCAAAACTATTTCCTCTTGTTGAGGCCCTTTGAGTGATACATATCCTTTTCTCCTATGTTCTTTTGGTGCCATTTATTAGGCAGAGACTTAGAGACTCATGAACAGGGGGAAAATAATTGCAGAATTTTACAGTAGTTATCAAAGCAGCCAACCAGGTTTTCTTAAATGGCCTTTGATATCTTTTATTTGCTCCATCTGTGGTAGTATTAGAACTGATTCTGGAAACACTGGTCATTTGTCTCTATTGACAGTTATACCATAGGTCTTGTGTGCAAAATCTCCAACTGACAAGGGTAAAATTCACGGAGCACCTCCCATCAAGATTCAAATAGATCTCACAAAACTTCTGCCTAGAATTAATCAATACCTTAAAAGTAAATAAGTCTATCAAGGCATAAAGCCAGTAGCAGACGATTATAAGGGCCAAGGCCTCATTCTCCTCTGTACCAGTCCTGTAACACTGTAATATTGTATTTCACTGGTGAGAAAGCCTAAAGGCTGAGGGTGGAGTTTTGTACAGGACCTCTGAGCAATAAACAACATTGTTATCCCTCTTCATACTCTTGTTTCTAATCCTCATCCATTATTACATCCATTCCCCACTAGAAGCAAATTCTTTACTGTGATGTATTTGTGCAGCTCATTCTTTAATATTGCAATTGATAAAGCTCATCAATGGATTTTTGTCTTCACTTGGGAAGAAAAACTATTCACCTGGACAGTAGTGACTCAGGGTTTTACTGAGAGTTCTTATTTCATACAAATCCTGAGGATTGATCTGGATGACATAGGCTCTACTTTCTCACAGTATGTGAATGATTTGCTTCTTTGTGCTCCTTCTCTAGCCTCTTTACAGGAAGATAGCATCTATTTGATAAAGCATGAAAGCTTTACACTGAAGCTTTTAAAGCTACATGAGGTTACCAAAAACAAAACAAAACAAAATAAACCTTGCAGTTTGTCCAAACCCAGGCTCAATATTTAGGGTATCTGATACCTGAACAGGGTTTACATTAGATCCCGACAGGCTTTATGGTAGAGGATGATATGGATAGATTGCATCACTGACCCAATGGACATGAATCTGAACTCCAGGAGATAGTGAAAGACAAGGAAGCCTGGCATGCTGCGAGTCCATGGGGTCACAAAGAGTCAGGCACAACTTAGCGACTCAACAACAACAACTTCATAGTGTTCTAAGTTTTCCAAAATCTAAGTGCCGACTGTAAGGTTGCCTAGGGATAGTTGGTTATTGTAGAAATTGGATTCCACATTTCTCTGGGCAAAGCCCTGTATGTTTTATTACGGACCAACAACCCTGACCCAATTTTATAGGTGGACCTGGACAATGGCATTTGAAACCTAAAAGTATTTAAATGAGGCAAAGCAAAAATAATAAATAAATAAACATAAGTCTCAAATAGAGTCAGGAGACCATAACTGAGAGCTCTCAAGTCATAGGATGATAGCAGAGCCCAACAGGAAGAAGAAAAAACACTTCCTCTTCTTTCCTGGCAAGAGCCAATGAGAGACTGTCCTAACTCAACCAATGAAAAAAATCATGGACTCTTCATTTCCCAATAATCCTTTGAACTTTATTTTCCTACTATGAGAGGTCTCCTTTCCATTTTTTTGCTAGGGAATCACACATGATTTGCCATGGTTGAAGACTCCAAATTGAAATTCTTTGCTGATCCCAGATGAACCCATTTTTGCTGGAGATATAACTGACAGTCTATTTGCTTTAAGTCACACAGCTCACACACTAGCCTTTGGTTCTTAAAGTATGAAGCAGATGGACAACAGCAGCACCAACAACACTTGGGACTTTAAAAATTCAAGTGTTCAGGTCCCTTACTAAACAACTGAATCACAATCTCTAGTGATGGGACTCAGAAATCAGTGTTTTAACAACAACATCTTGAGATGAATTTGAGAATCTCTGTCCAAACTATACTCCAACCAAGGTCAAGTGTTTCAACTCACTAGTACTGTCAACAGTTACTAGTTTATTCACTCACTCTCAAAACTTCTCTTTCTCAAAGAAAAATTAGATGTTTCAGTTGCTCCTTTAAAAGGAATGATTCAGCCATTGTGATTATTGTCATGTCAACTGTGTATCTGAAGGGTCTTGATATCGAATTTTTCAGTTTATCTCAGGCTTGACAATAATACATACTCTGAGGATAACAGCTTCTACCAGAAAAAAAAATTTCCATATTACATATTATTATACTTCATATGACAGCTAAAATATACAGTATAATTCAAACTTATATTACATTTCATAAATGCACTGTTTCATATATCTAGATAACACTTCCACAGCAATGACCTATATACATATAGCATATTTAATATACATGTCCTCTGATATTCTGTCAGGAAATAATTATGCAAAATTGATAGATTATATAGCTAATATATTCAGAACTTAATCAAAATTGAATTTTACTATTAATAGTTATGAAACAAAAAATCTTATAGATGGAATTATCAAATTTGAAATAAATACCATTCATAAGGATCATTAAACTAATTCATAGAGAATCTAACTTAGGAAATTTATTCTGGATGTAAAAATAACATGAAGTTTTGCAGATTTACAACAGAGAATGATATGACATTTATATTACAGTCATCAAGTTGAAAATAATTTTCAGAGCTTCAGGTTCCAATATTTATGAAGAAAGCTAGGTAATTTATTCAGACTTTTTAAAATTAACATGTGTACAAAAGCCTAGAGACTTTATCAAACTTGTCTGGTGGCATCCATACTTCACAGACATGAAATTAATCCCACACACTTGACTGGTAAGACTCTTTTGATTTATTATAAGTCATGAAAACATGAAGTTGAACTCACAATGAATAGAGTGAGATAGTGTTACAACATTGATCAGTCAATTATATACATGCTTTTCAAAAGTATTGCTTTTTACTCCTTTGATCTTCCTTATGACATTAAAGCAAGGAAATATAAATAAAGTGTGAACTTTGGTTAAAAAAATAATTATATATAGATACTGATTTAATAATTGTGAAAATGCATCATACTGATGTAAGATGTTAATATTATATTAGGAAAACTAGTGTGGGGTGTGTTGAAATTCTTTTGACTATCTATTCAGTTGTTTATATTCCTAAAACTGTTCTAAAACAGAAATCTATTTTAAGTGGAGCTGCATTATGATATATTTTATTTGGGGTGAAATGCTAAAGTGAAATACTAAGTTCTGAGTATAAATACAAGTTTCTCTTCCTTTTTACAAAACCGTTACTTTGGGAACTATAAGGCAGTTCTTTTAACTTGCTTACCCTATGGTTATTTTACAGATGTGTTGTAGTGCACTTATTTTGATGAGACAATCTATTAAAAACCAAGTTTAAAGTATTCAAGTATATAATTTTATTTAATTTAGCTTTGTAGCATTGTTTTTTTCTTTTTTACATCTTATTATAAAGAATAAAAAGTTAAGAACAGAGGTGATAAAGATCACAAAATATTGTATCAAATGCCAATACACCAAGAAAATAGCATGTTCTAATAGTTTGTGATCCACTATTGTATCTACATTATTTTTGCTCACTGATAAATTAATTTTAATTTTATACAACTCCTAAAGTACTTTGGCCACCTCAGGCGAAGAGTTGACTCACTGGAAAAGACTCTGATGCTGGGAGGGATTGGGGGCAGGAGGAGAAGGGGACGACCTAGGATG
>NW_011494613.1:6514031-6524397 GCF_000754665.1 Bison bison bison | reverse complement strand
TGGCATCACTGACTCGATGGACGTGAGTCTGAGTGAACTCCGGGAGTTTGTGATGGACAGGAAGGCCTGGCGTGCTGTGATTCATGGGGTCGCAAAGAGTCAGACACAACTGAGCGACTGATCTGATCTGATCTGATCTGAAAGTGATTCAGTCCTTAGGTGTACTGCTTCTAGCACCAACAAGTTAGTTTGGGAACAGGAAATTTATTTTTATTTGAAAAGGAATAAAATATATTTGAAAACAGATGTGCTAAGTAGATATTAAGAGCTAAAAGAGCCATATATATGTGTGTTTTAATTTAGTCTCCACAGTCTTCTCATTTGTTTAATGCAGCATGTCAAACAACACATGAATTATATACATAGATTCCTAAAATATTACTTTGTTGTCAAAACTTTGAAATCAACAAATGCCTAAAACTGCAGTTCTCTCATACATTTGCCCTGTTTGTTTTTTCTCTCTGAGGGAAGTCTTATTTCATTGTTTTAGGGATTTGAAATGCTGAGCTGAAACTCCAGTGTAATGAAAAGAAGGTAATCATACACGAAAGTTTATAGCTGTTGGCACTGTGTTCCATTATAAACATCCTGGAAATCTCTCATGCTGAATTTATGAGTGCTTTCTTACAGTAGCATTAAATTATTGAAAACTAACCAGCTGCTAGTAAGTTGTAAAGAAAACAAAAAGGATTAGGGGTCATGATTCCTAGATTTTATTCCAAATTTTGTAACCTTAGTTAGTCAAACTGTCTGGATATGAGAAACCTCATATGTAAAATAAAGGGGCAGGATAAAGCAATCTTTAGGCTTCCCAGGTGGTTGGCACTAGTGGTAAAGAAAGAACCCGCCTGCCAATGCAGGAGGCACAAGAGATGTGGTTTCAATCCCTGGGTCAGGAAGACACCGTGGAGTAGGAAATGGCAACCTGCTCCAATATCCTTGCCTGGAAAATTCCAGGACAGAGGATCCTGGTGGGCTACTCTCCATGGGGCCACAACAAGTTGGACATGACTGAGCAATTGAATACACACACACACACAAAGCAATCTCTAAATTTAAAAATATATATAATTTTTAACTTCAAAAGCATTGCATGAAAACAAGCTACCATCAGGAATAAAAGACAGCCTATGAATTTCTAAAACAAATATAGACTTCATAATTTAGATCACATGATAAATAAAGGAAGTACAACCCATGTTTAATTCTAAGGGTGTTGCCTTATGGCTTTAGAAGAACTTATCTAATTACAAACAAGATAGCATCTGTTACATAGATTTGAAAATATGTTGCATATGATCATCACTGATTCTAAGTAAAACAGACTTTCAATGGAAAATGTCTCAAAGAAAGAGTAAATGAAATGATTCTGAAAGTGGTAGCCAGCTTCCAAGATGGTGCCTGGTGGCATTCACCTCATGGCATTCACCTCCTCATGTAGCCCTCTCTCACATTATATGGAGCTCTGTAACCAACACTACATTATGAAAGAGTCAGTGCATGACCTCTGGTGCTAAATCATAAAACACATATGGCTCTGGCTTGCTTTCGCTCATGGATCACCTACCCTGTGGCAAAAGCCACATCTGATGACACTCAGGCAATTGCAGTTGCCTCCTTGATTACTTTATATCTACAAAGTGGAGTAACTGAAACCATTATCAGAGTAACATAAGCCTAACTTATTTGATTTTTTCAAAATGAAAATTGCTGGCAATAAAAATTTTTATTTTGAACTTTCACCCCTTTCACATTGTCTCCACTGACACTGAATCATTTAATAAATTGATTATTTGTGGCTGCTATCTCAATACATTCAATGCCATAATCTTTGTCTCAGTCCTCAGTTAACACTATTTCTCACCAGGATTTGATCATGGTGGGCACAAGGACATATTCCCTCTGTCTCATGACTGAATCCTGAGCAACAAGCATAGTATCAGACATATAAACTTACACTTAAAAAAATACTCATTAGTTCTTTGGCCTATTTTTTGGGGGGAGTCATTTATTTTTCTGAATTGAGCTGCAGGAGTTACTTGTGTATTTTTGAGATTAGTTGTTTGTCAGTTGCTTCATTTGCTATTAGTTTCTCCCATTCTGAAGGCCGTCTTTTCACTTTGCTTATAGTTTCCTTTGTTGTGCAGAAGCTTTTAAGTTTAATTAGGTCTCATTTGTTTATTTTTGCTTTTATTTCCAATATTCTGGGAGGTGGGTCATAGAGGATCCTGCTGTGATGTATGTCGGAGAGTGTTTGGCCTATGTTCTCCTCTAGGAGTTTTATAGTCATTTCTCCAAAGAAGACATACAGATGGCTAACAAACACATGAAAAGATGCTCAACATCACTCATTATCAGAGAAATGCAAATCAAAACCACTATGAGGTACCATTTCACGCCAGTCAGAATGGCTGCGATCCATAAGTCTACAAGCAATAAATGCTGGAGAGGGTGTGGAGAAAAAGGAATCCTCTTACACTGTTGGTGGGAATGCAAACTAGTACAGCCACTATGGAGAACAGTGTGGAGATTCCTTAAAAAACTGGAAATAGAACTGCCATATGACCCAGCAATCCCACTGCTAGGCATACACACTGAGGAAACCAGAAGGGAAAGAGACACGTGTACCCCAATGTTCATCGCAGCACTGTTTATAATAGCCAGGGCATGGAAGCAACCTAGATGTCCATCAGCAGATGAATGGATGAGAAAGCGGTGGTACATATACACAATGGAGTATTACTCAGCCATTAAAAAGAATTCATTTGAATCAGTTCTAATGAGGTGGATGAAACTGGAGCCTATTATACAGAGTGAAGTAAGCCAGAAGGAAAAACACCAATACAGTTTACTAACGCATATATATGGAATTTAGAAAGATGGTAACAATAACCCTGTGTACGAGACAGCAAAAGAGACACTGATGTATAGAACAGTCTTTTGGACTCTGTGGGAGAGGGAAAGGGTGGGATGATTTGGGAGAATGGCATTGAAACATGTATAATATATGAAATGAGTCACCAGTCCAGGTTCGATGCACGATACTGGATGCTTGGGGCTGGTGCACTGGGACGACCCAGAGGGATGGTATGGGGAGGGAGGAGGGAGGAGGTTTCAGGATGGGGAACACGTGTATACCTGTGGCGGATTCATGTTGATATATGGCAAAACCAATGCAATATTGTAAAGTTAAAAAATAAAATAAAATGAAGAAAAGAAAAAGAAATACTCATTAAACAGTTAGTGATTAAAAGGCAAAATTTTCATGTCATTAAGCAGAAGAAAAAAATTAAAAGAGAACCCTTAGAATATTTTTTCCAGCTGTTTCTGACCCCAAAGAAAGAAAGAAAGAAAAGTTTTAAAAATAAAATGGAGCATATTTTATGAACAGAGATGCTTTATTTGAGTATAAATCATTAGCTGCTGATATCTAAGCATGTTGCTGTGGCTCTACTACCAACAGGGAAAACAGTGATACCCTGGTTTTCTAACACCTGTGTATAACTCAGCTGTAATTGCTCTGTAGAGAAAGGAGGCCAGCTCAGGAAGAAAATTGGTGGTGACTCTGTAACTTGTATGTTACAGGAAAGTCTTTGTTAAGTTTACACCTTAGCTACAAATTAGTTCAAGAAGAGTCCAAAGTGTAGAGACTAAAGTTACTGCAGTATCTTCTAGTTGTTTCTTTTTCTTAACTTTGCGTCTTGGTTTTTCCAGATACTTTATTGTTTCCTTACGTGTAATTTAAAATGAATTCATGTTTTGGGTAATTTAAAAAAATCCTTATATCCCTACTGAAATATTTAATCCACTTTATTTATAACCATTTTACCTAAAGTTCTTTATAGCTGTGAACTCACAAGGGTCTGTGTGAACACAGTTATGACAATTTTAGATAGAAATGCTACAGTACAGTCCTAGGTATGGAAGTACAAACCTATAATTTCCACGTTGTTGAGACAACCATGAAAATAGCTTTGCATAAAATAAAATCCAATAATGTTGCTCACCCGCCCAGTAATATCAGAAAATAAGTCTTTTTGTATAAAAGCACATATCCAGAAAAGTAACTTTAAAGGAAAAACCTACAGATTTTACCTCCCTATATATGGAATAATTCAGTTCTTACCTACTACGTCTTTCTCTCCTGTGATTCTCCTTTATTACTCACATAAATACTTCAATTTTGGTCTCCAAATGTATGCATGAGGGTTTTCCCCTACACCAAGCAATTCTCTGCTAGGCCAGCTAAAGAAGTGTAAAAGCGTTAGTTGCTCAGTCGTGTCTGACTATTTTTGCGACCCCATGGACTATAGCCCACCAGGCTCTTCAGACCATGGAATTCTCCAGGTAAAAATATTGGAGTGGGTAACCATTACCTTCTGAAGGGGATCTTCCCAGCCCTGGATCTTCCCCACCTGGGTCTCCTGTGTTGCAGGCAGATTTTTTACTGTGTGAACCACCAGGAAAGCCCACACTAGCTGGGTATCCTGCAACTAATCTTAACCCTAACAGTATTATTCGAGTTAGTGCCAGATCCCAGAGGATTAAGGACTCAGTCCCTTAAGACTGTCTCCCATCTCCCCCACATTTTGGACACCAATAGGAAGCCAGGGTATCACTTGTGTTTCTGATTAGGCTAGAAAACAGAGGTTCTAATGATTCAACTCCTTGGGTTTGATTAATTTGTTAGAGTGGCTCAGAAAACCCAGGGAAACATTTATGTTTACTAGTTTATTAAGATGGGAATGGCACCCCACTCCAGTACTCTTGCCTGGAAAATCCCATGGATGGAGGAGCCTGGAAGGCTGCAGTCCATGGGGTTGCTGAGGGTCGGACACGACTGAGCGACTTCACTTTCACTTTTCACTTTCATGCATTGGAGAAGAAAATGGCAACCCACTCCAGTGTTCTTGCCTGGAGAATCCCAGGGATGGGGAGCCTGGTGGGCTGCCGTCTCTGGGGTCACACAGAGTCGGACACGACTGAAGTGACTTAGCAGTAGCAGCAGCAGTAGCAGTTTATTAAGAATATGATTAAGGATATGGATGAACATCCAGAAGGAAGAGATGTGTAGAGTAAGGTATGTGGGAAGGGGTACAGAGCTTCCATGCCCTCTCAGGGTACTCCACTCTTCCAGCACCTCCACATGTTCACCAACCTGCTGCTGCTGCTGCTAAGTCGCTTCAGTTGTGTCTGACTCTGTGTGATCCCATAGACAGCAGCCCACCAGGCTCCCCCATCCCTGGGATTCTCCAGGCAAGAACACTGGAGTGGGTTGCCATTTCCTTCTCCAATGCATGAAAGTGTAAAATAAAAGTGAAGTCGCTCAGTCATGTCCAACTCTTAGCGACTCCATGGACTGAAGCCCACCAGGCTCCCCCGTCCATGGGATTTTCCAGGCAAGAGTATTGGAGTGGGGTGCCTTCGTCTTCTCTGTCACCAACCTGAAAGCTCTCCAAATCCCATACTATTGGAATTTCATATAGGTTTCCACACATCAGTTCAGTTCAGTCACTCAGTTGTGTCTGACTCTTTGCAACCCCATGGACTGCAGCATGCCAGATTTCCCTGTCCATCACCAACTCCCAGAACTTACTCAAACTTATGCCCATTGAGTTGGTGATGTCATCCAACCATCTCATCTTCTGTCATCCCCTTCTCCCCCCACCTTCAATCTTTTCCAGAATCAGGGTCTTTTCAAATGAGTCAGTTCTTTGCAACAGGTGGCCAGAGTATTGGAGTTTCAGCTTCAGCATGAGTACTGATGCTGAATTTTCAGGACTGATTTCCTTTAGGATGGACTGGTTGGATCTCCTTGCAATCCAAGGGACTCTCCAGAGTCTTCTCCAACACCACAGTTCAAAAGCATCAATTCTTCAGTGCTCAGCTTTCTTTATAGTCCAACTGTCACATCCATACATGACTATTGGAAAAATCTTAGCTTTGACTAGATGGACCTTTGATGGCAAAGTAATGTCTCTGCTTTTTAATATGCTGTCTAGTTTTGTCATAGCTTTTCTTCCAAGGAGCAAGCATCTTTTAATCTCATGGCTGCAGTCACCATCTGCAGTGCTTTCGGAGCCCCCCAAAATAAAGTCTGTCACTGTGCACTGTTTCTCCATCTTTTTGCCATGAAGAGACGGGACTGGATGCTATAATCTTAGTGTTTTGAATGTTGAGTTTTAAACCAGCTTTTCCACTCTCCTCTTTCACTTTCATCAAGAGGCTCTTTAGTTCCTCTTCACTTTGTGCCATTAAGGCGGTGTCATCTGTATATATGAGGTGATTGATATTTCTCCTGGAAATCTTGAGTCCAGCTTGTGGTTCATCCAGCCTGGCATTTCTCATGACATACTCTGCATATAAGTTAAATAAGCAGGGTGACAATATACAGACTTGATGTACTCTATTCTCAATTTGGAACCAGTTTGTTGTCCCATGTCCATTTATAACTGTTGCTTCTTTATATGGAATCCCCACATAGGCATAATTATTCTTAGTTCTATTTCCAGCCCTTCTCCCTGCTCTGGAAGATTAGTGATGGAGCTGAAAACTAAGTTTCCAGTCATGGTTTGGTCTTTCTGATAACCAGCCCCACCCAGGAGCCCAGCAAGAGTCACCTCACCAGGAAATAAATGTTCCTAGTACTCCCATCATTTAGGCATGTGCAAAGGTTTTAGGATCCTGTTTTAGAGATGGAGTCAAACAAATATTAGAATAATAAGTGGTCCTAGTTCTTATCACTTCAGAAATTATAAGGGTTTTAGGAGCTCTGTGCCAGGAAGCAGGGCAGAGATCACTACACATAGGGCTTCCCTGGTGATTCAGATTGTAAAGAGTCAGCCTGCAATGCAGGAGACCTGGGTTTGATCCCTAGGACAGGAAGATCCCCTGAAGAAGGAAATGGCAATCCACTCCAGTATTCTTGCCTGGAGAATCTCATGGACAGAGAAGCCTGGCAGGCTACAGTCCACTGGGTCGCGAAGAGTCAGACAGGACTGAATGATTAACACTTTCAATTTTTGCCATTTTAAATAAAATAATTCTAAAAATCTTTCAATGAATGATGATATAATAAAGTTCTGACTTTATTTCTTATAATTTAATAAGATTTTTAAATAGATATTTCTTAAATGGGTATATTGTGCTTATACTGAAGTCTAATAACCCTGAAGGAATATATACAAAACAACTCAGGCTTCTGTGGATTTTGTTTGTTTGACTTTTACTTAGTAATTAGTTCCATCTACACCATCATTTATCCTCTAATAAGCCTGTTCTCACAGCTCCCATTTTTCTTCCCCTTTCTGAGTACTGTGTATCATTTCTGTTGTTAGTCCTTACTTCTGTAAATGTTACCAAAGATAACAAAATAATCAAGTACTAGAAGAAAAATGTACTTTGTGCCAAAACAGATTTTACAGGTGCATTAGCTATTTCAACTGATTTAAATTGTTTTCTTTTATTTCAGAGTCTAAAACTAGCTTAGAAAGTTATGTTTGTTTGTTTGTTTGTTTTTAACTCCTCAGAGCTAGGTAAGTAAGGAATAACAAATCTGATATAGCCTAACACAATTGATCCATCCACTTAATAATATATGTGGAAAACATATTATTAATATGTGTCAAGCACCAGTAAGGCACTTGAATATATGAAGAATCCATACAGGAAAAGGACTTGTCTGAAGATAGAAAATAAATTATTTGAAGAAACATATAAGATATAAAGAAGATAAAGAGTTCAAAATGTATGTGTGTTCTGTTTTAACTGTCGTAGTCAGGGAAGATCCATTTGAGACATGCAAGCTGCCTTGTTTTCTTCTGAAAATAGAAACATTATCTACTGATAATAAAAGACAAATGATTTTTTTTTTTCATATAACGAATGTAAAGTATACATCTAGAGCCTGACAATGTCACTGCCCCATACAGGCTTAGGCTTTCTTCCTAGAAGATAATCTAAATCATAAAGTATAGCACTGTTTTTAGTAACCATAAGAGGGAAAGACTGCCAGTTACTTATCCCATTTCCTTCCCCCTTCCCCCTATTCTCCTTGGTACAGAGCCCTGATTTTATTGTAGATGACAATGTGCTCAGCTAAAATGCTGCCTTCTCTGGCTTCCTTTGAAGATAATGGTGACCCTGAGATGAAAGATCTAAGTGAAAGTCATTGAATGGGGCACCTAGCAGAAATCTTTTTCTATTTGTCCTTTTTTCTTCCTCTTATTACTGTCTAGAATGTGTTCTTGATGTCTAAGCTTCAATAGTCACCTTTTCAGCTTGAACACAGAGGCAATGTTAAGTAGGGAGAAACATTACAAAAAAAAAAGAGATATTTTAGTGGAATTTCCATGCAATCTCTGGATTATCTACCTCTAACTTCCTTTCCGCTGAAAAATAAAATCTTAAATTACTTGAGCTACTATAATAAGGTATCAATTCATAGGAGTTTAACTGAATTTCTAGTTGATATTCCACATATATATTTATACATAAAAATCATAGTCTCTTTTTTTCCCCATGAGTTTATATATATGTAAATGGAATTATACCATAAACAATATTGTTTGCTTACTCCATATTATATTGAGATTCATTTAGTTCCTAATTTCCACCATTGTGTAAGATTCTTTTGAGCATATAAACAATAATTTATTTGTCTCCTTTGTAGTTGATGGAGATTTGGGTTGTGTCCAGATTTACTTTTATTACAAATAATGTTGCTAGAAGTAATCTTGAATATATCTACTGGATGACTTATAAAATATCTTTCGTAGTGTATACTGTTACTGAAATTCTTAGATCATTGTATGAAAGTGAAAGTGTTAGTCACTCAGTGGTGTCTGACTCTTTGAGACCCCATGGACGTGAGCCCGCCAAGTTCCTCTGTGCATGTAATTCTCCAGGCAAGAATACTGGAGTGGGTTACCATTCCCTTCTCCAGGGGATCTTCCTGACCCAGGGACTGAACCTGGGTCTCGTGCATTGCAGGTGGATTCTTTATTGAACCACCAAGGAAGCCCAGATCATTGTATATGTGCATTTAAAATTACATTTAGTAAAGAAAAATTGTTTTTACATATGTATATTTATGTAAACTATGGGTAGCAGGGAAAGAAGATCACTTTTTCATTAATATTTAGTAATATTTTATTTTTATATTTTTGCCAGCCTAGTGCATATGAACTAGGCTGGGTATGAACTATTTATCTTGTTATTTTGTATGTCTCAATTTCTATGAGATAGAGTATTTATCATATGTTTTTGCAATATTGTGCTTCTATGAAAATGACATCATCTTTCTTCTTCCCATGAACTCACTTTTACTACTTTACAGTTATTATTTTGTATTAAAAATGAATTTTATATCACTTAAGAATTATAAATAAACCTCTGTGGTATTCATACTATTTTCATTATCATGTAGTTGAATATATCAATCTTTATACTTTGTGATTTTATGTCTTGTTTAGAAATGATCCTGTAACTGCAAATAAGCAATGCTAAGTCTATAATCAATCAGAAATTAAATATATGTAAAGTGTCAAGAAGAGATCACATTTCTATCTGTAAGTACAAGAGTAATCAATTTTCCAAATTATCTCTCACTCTAACTTCCCAATGATCTGAAATGCCATCTATTTCATTAATTATGATTTCAGAGAATTTTGGTCATTTTTTCTGGAAATCTATTATTTACTTAATTTTTTATCCCTACACAATAGCATATTATTTTAAATATGCTATTTTTCATAGTTTCATAATTAACATAAAGAATTATGGCAAATTTCTCTTTTTTGTGCCCTCCAAAATATCTTGGCTTTTCTTGATAGTTGGATCTTCAAATAAGTTATACAATCAAGTTGTCAAATTTCATGAAAATCTTACTTATGAGTTTGGAATTGCGATAAATCTACAGATGGACTGGGGAAACACTAACAATTTTATGTTAGTATATTTCCATTTATAAATATAGTAGGTAACTTCATTTATTTCAGTTCAGTCACTCAGTCGTGTCTGTCTCTTTGCGACCCCGTGAATCGCAGCACACCAGGCCTCCCTGTCCATCACCAACTCCCAGAGTTCACTCAAACTCATGTCCATCGAGTCAGTGATGCCATCCAGCCATCTCATTCTCTGTCGTCCCCTTCTCCTCCTGCCCCCAATCCCTCCCAGCATCAGAGTCTTTCCAATGAGTCGACTCTCTATGTGAGGTGGCCAAAGTACTGGAGTTTCAGCTTTAGCATCATTCGTTCCAAAGAACACCCAGGGCTGATCTCCTTTAGAATGGACTGGTTGTATCTCCTTGCAGTCCAAGGGACTCTCAAGAGTCTTCTCCAACACCACAGTTCAAAAGCATCAATTC
>NW_011494613.1:6478092-6513521 GCF_000754665.1 Bison bison bison | reverse complement strand
GAGAGTCCCTTGGACTGCAAGGAGATCCAACCAGTCCATTCTGAAGGAGATCATCCCTGGGATTTCTTTGGAGGGAATGATGCTGAAGCTGAAACTCCAGTACTTTGGCCACCTCATGCGAAGAGTTGACTCATTGGAAAAGGCTCTGATGCTGGGAGGGATTGGGGGCAGGAGGAGAAGGGGACGACAGAGGATGAGATGGCTGGATGGCATCACTGACTCGATGGACATGAGTCTGAGTGAACTCCGGGAGTTGGTGACAGACAGGGAGGCCTGGCGTGCTGCGATTCATGGGGTCGCGAAGAGTCGGACACGACTGAGCAACTGAACTGATACCAAACTGATTTAAAATATATTTCAAAGCACTTGAAATTTTCTTTATAAGATATGATCATATTTTATACTTATTTGAAGTGTTTAAAAATTTTTATTGCATCTGTAAATATCATATTATTTTTGATTTTTGTTTTACTTGCTGGTGTCTAAAACTACATGTATGAACCTGGTGCCTAAAATTGCATTAAATACAAAAGTAGTTTGAAACTTATGTCTTGTTATTGACTAATGTAATAATTTTTAGCATATTAAATGCATTGAGTTAATGAATGCTATAATTTTTTGGTAATTATTAGCTATCTTTTTCAGGTTATGTTGCATTAAGTTTTGTATCTAGAGTACTATATGTTTTTTAAAAAAATTTTGTGACTACTTCTTGTTTATAACTATGCTATAAACTATGTTATCATTTATAACTATGTTCATTATTAAGATTGGCCTATGATATTCTTTTCTTTACCTAGTCTGTCAGGCTCTGTTATCAAGGTTTCACTTGCCTGACAAAATAAGTTATGTAGTTTCTTTTTTCCTTTTTTTTTTGATAGAAAAAGAAAAAGTTGTAGTAGATTGGACTGTTCTTTGAATACCTGTTAAAGTTCACATAAAAATTCCTGGGTAGGTTTATCTTTTTTTAATGATGAAATGTAGTATTTGCATTTCTAATATTTATTAGAATAACCCCTTAAATTCCATTCCAATAAAAAGTGGATATAAATATAATTCATTATCACATCCATTTCTATTTTTGAGTTAGCTTAATCTTTGGCTTTCATGCTAGTTCCTACTCTGAGACCTGCTGTTTTGACCCGTATCCTCCTGCTCTTTTCCTACCTGCTTGGAACAGCCCCCTCGGATATTTAATCCAAGTCAACATTTCCTACACTGGCACCCATGCCTCAGTTATTTTCTAGCTCATTTAAAAGTGACTTGCTCTATATACGTTCTGTGTAAGCAAATACTTATTACTCTTTTGGAGAAGCTTTATTTTGGTAGATATTGTGAAAGACAATTTAAGACTGGCTGTGATAAAAGGAAAAGTAGAGACTATCCATTGATCACTGAGGAAGGCTTTCTTATTTCTCCTTGCTATTCTTTGGAACTCTGGATTCAAATGGGTATATCTTTCCTTTTCTCCTTTGCTTTTCACTTCTCTTTGTTTCACAGCTATTTGTAAGGCCTCCTCAGACAGCCGTTTTGCCTTTTGCATTTCTTTTTCTTGGGGATGGTCTTGATCCCTCTTTCCTGTACAATGTGAAGAACCTCCATCCATAGTTCATCAGACACTCTGTCTATCAGATCTAGTCCCTTAAATCTGTTTTTCACTTGCACTGTATAATCATGAGGAATTTGATTTAGGTCATACCTGAATGGTCTAGTGGTTTTCCGCACTGTCTTCAATTTAAGTCTGAATTTGGCAATAAGGAGTTCATGATCTGAGCCACAGTCAGCTCTGGTCTTGTTTTTTGCTAACTGTATAGAGATTGTCCATCTTTGGCTGCAAAGTATATAATCAATCTGATTTCAGTGTTGGCAATCTGATGTCCATGTGTAGAAGATCTTCTCTTGTGTTGTTGGAAAATGGTGTTTGCTATGACCAGTGCGTTCTCTTGACAGAACTCTATTATCCTTTGCCCCACTTCATTCTGTACTCCAAGGCCAAATTTGACTGTTCCTCCAGGTGTTTCTTGACTTCCTACTTTTGCATTCCAGTCACCTATAGTGAAAAGGACATCTTTTTTGGGTGTTAGTTCTAAAAGGTCTTGTAGGTCTTCACAGAACTGTTCAACCTCAACTTCTTCAGTGTTACTCGTTGGGGCATAGGCTTGGATTACCGTGATATTGAATGGTTTGCCTTGGAAACAAACAGACATCATTCTGTTGTTTTTGAGATTGCATCCAAGTACTATATTTCTGACTCTTTAGTTGACTATGGTGGCTACTCCATTTCTTCTAAGGGATTCCTGCCCACAGTAGTAGATATACTGGTCATCTGAGTTAAATTCACCCATTCCAGTCCATTTTAGTTTGCTGATTCCTGGAATGTTTATGTTCACTCTTGCCATCTCCTGTTCTACCACTTCCAATTTGCCTTGATTCATGGACCTAACATTCCAGGTTCCTATGCAATATTGCACTTTACAACATCGGACCTTACTTCTATCACCAGTCACATTCACAACTGGGTGTTGTTTTTGTTTTGGCTCCATCCCTTCATTCTTTCTGGAGTTATTTCTCCACTGATCTCCAGTAGCATATTGGGCACCTGCTGACCTGGGGAGTTCATCTTTGAGTGTCCTATCTTTTTGCCTCTTTATACTGTTCATGGGCTTCTCAAGGCAAGAATACTGAAGTGGTTTGCCATTCCCTTCTCCAGCATACCACGTTTTGTCAGACCTCTCCACCATGACCAGTCCATCTTGGGTGGCCCCACACAGCACGGCTTAGTTTCATTGAGTTAAACAAGGCTGTGGTCCATGTGATTAGATTGGCTAGTTGTCTGTGATTGTAGTTTCAGTCTGTCTGCCTTCTGATGCCCTCTTTCAGCACCTATGGTCTTACTTGGATTTCTTTTACGTTGGACGTGGGGTATCTCCTCGTGGCTGTTGCTGCTGACCTTGGATGTGGGTTAACTCCTCTTGGCCGCCCCTCCTGACATTGGACGTGGGGTATCTCCTTTTGGCCGCTGCTCCTGACCTTGGATGTTAATTTCATGCAAAGATGAGTTCAATAAAGGACAGAAATGGTGTGGATCTAACAGAAGTTAGAGATATTAAGAAGAGGTGGCAAGAATACACAGAAGAACTGTACAAAAAAGATCTTCACAACCCAGTTAATCATGATGATGTGATCACTCACCTAGAGCCAGACCTCCTGGAATGTGAAGTCCAGTGGGCCTCAGGAAACATCACTAGGAACAAAGCTAGTGGAGGTGATGGAATTCCAGTTGAGTTATTTCAAATCCTAAAAGATGATGCTGTGAAAGTGTTGCACTCAATATGCCAGCACATTTGGAAAACTCAGCAGTGGCCACAGGACTGGAAAAGGTCAGTTTTCATCCCAATCCCCAAGAAAGGTAATGCCAAAGAATGCTCAAACTATTGCAAGACTGTACTCATCTCACATGCTGGTGAAGTACTGCTCAAAATTCTCCAAGCCAGGCTTCAGCAAAATGTGAACTGTGAACTTTCAGATGTTCAAGCTGGTTTTAGAAAAGGCAGAGGAACCAGAGATCAAATTGCCAACATCTGCTGGATCATGGGAAAAGCAAGAGAGTTCTAGAAAAACATCTATTTCTGCTTTATTGACTATGCCAAAGCCTTTGACTATGTGGATCACAGTAAACTGTGGAAAATTCTTCAAGAGAAGGGAATACCAGACCACCTGACCTGCCTCTTGAGAAACCTGTATGGAGATCAGGAAGCAATATTTAGAACTGGACATGGAACATCAGATGGTTCCAATAGGAAAAGGAGTACATCAAGGCTGTATATTGTCACCCTGCTTATTTAACTTATATGCAGAGTACATCATGAGAAACATTGGACTGGGAGAAGCACAAGCTGGAATCAAGATTGCCAGAAGAAATATCAATAACCTCAGATATGCAGATGAATCACTCTTATGGCAGAAAGTGAAGAAGAACTAATGAGACTCTTGATGAAAGTGAAAGATGAAAGTGAAAAAGTTGGCTTAAAGCTCAACATTCAGAAAATGAAGATCATGGCATCTGGTCCCATCACTTCATGGGAAATAGATGGGAAACAATGGAAACACTAGCTGACTTTATTTTGGGGGGCTCCAAAATCACTGCAGATGGTGATTGCAGCCATGAAATTAAACGATGCTTACTCCTCAGAAGAAAAGTTATGACCAACCTAGACAGCATATTAAAAAGCAGAGACACTACTTTGCCAACAAAAGTCCATCTAGGCAAGGCTTTGGTTTTTCCAGTAGTCATGTATGGATGTGAGAATTGGACTACAAAGAAAGCTTAGTGCAGAATTATTGATGGTTTTGAACTGTGGTGTTGGAGAAGCCTCTTGAGAGTCCATTGGACTGCAAGGAGATCCAAACAGTCCATCCTAAAGGAGATCAGTCCTGGGTGTTATTTGGAAGGACTGATGTTGAAGCTGAAATGCCAATACTTTGGCCATCTGATGCGAAGAGTTGACTTATTTAAAAGACCCTGATGCTGGGAAATATTGAGGGCAGGAGGAGAAGGGGATGACAGAGGATGATGGTTGGATGGCATCACTGACTCAATGGACATGAGTTTGTATAAACTCCGGGAGTTGGTGATGGACAGGGAGGCCTGGCATGCTGAAGTTCATGGGGTCACAAAGAGTCGAACACGACTGAGTGACTTAACTGAACTGAAGAGACTATCCGTTGTAATGTAAAAATCTGTTATTTTTATAAATAATAAAATAAATTTATTAAAACTTTAATTTTTAAGTGACTGACAATGGACTATACCATTATCATTTCCAGGAAACATATTTAAGTTTTAATGGTCATCTTTAAGACTTTGCATGAGTGTGTACTCAGACGAGTCTCTGCCAGGATTCTCTATCCATGGGATTTCACAGGCAAGAATACTGGAATAGGTTGCCATTTCTTTCTCCAAAGGATCTTCTTGACCGAGAGATCCTCCTGGGATTCTTTACTGCTGAGACACTGGGGAAGCCCTTGAGTTTAGGGCTGGCATTTAGTGCTAAGTCAGTGGGAAATTATCTGGGAATTGCAAAGTCCTGGCAGCCCTCAAATAGCAATCTGTAGCAAGGTGTCTGCTGTACATTTCAGCAAATTCCTACATAGTCAACACATTTGCTGATAAAATCTATAACTTAAGTTTTTATTTAAAACATGTAAAACATAGAAGTGTTAGTTTGCTTCATGATTTTAGGACCTGTTTTCACCATGCTGAATATAAGTAGGTAATAAAGGAACTGTGAATGTTACTCATGGAAGCCTGTTATTGCTTATTTTGGCTAAAGTTACGTGTGATTCTATTTGTGCTTAGTTGCTCAGTCATGTCTAACTCTTTGAGACCCCAGAGGCTATAACCCTCCAGGCTCCTCTATGCGTGGAATTGCCCAGGCAAAAATACTGGAATGGGTTTCCATTACCCACTCCAGGGGATTTTCCCATTCCAAAGATCTCCTGCATTGGCAGGTGGATTCTTTGCCACTGTGCCCCCAGATACAAGTATAAAACATAACTGTGGGCTTTATTTACTGCACAAACTATAATTTCTTACAGAAAGAAGTTTTATTTTCCTAATTGACATTTTAGTCATGATTCTATATCCTATTTGATGGAAATAAGAGGAGATGGAGGGGACTAAATTAAATAGGAAACAGAGATATTATCATCATTAAAAGTTCAAATTAGAAGCTCACACCATCTGGGTTAGAAAGCTGGTTTCACAATACTGTGCAGCAAATTACAATGCCTTATTCTGCCTGATTTCCTGATCTGCAAATCTGATTTCCTGATATGCACATCTGTATACTCATAGAGTCAACCTCTTAGATGCTACTGTGTGACTATTCAACTTGAAAACATTTTTTAAACGTTAACATACGTTATTCAAGTTATTGCTTTTTTTTCTGCTCCTGTTACTTTAATTATGATTATTACTTCCATTGTCATTACTACTTTCACTAATACCAGAAGGATTATGTATAAATCTGCATATATTTAAAGGATAGCAAGGTGATGAGCTACATACTAAAATTATTAGAGGGTAAAACGTGTAAAATCAATTTCATGTATACACTTAGATTTTTCCTGGTTTTTCTTTTTTCTTAGTAGTTAAGAGCTCATGCTTTCAAGTCAGACTATCTGTATTCCAGTTCCAGCTATTCCCCTTAAGAAATATATTCTAACTTTATTGTGGAAATTTTATTTCAAACTTCATATTAGTTTTTCTTCAATTCTTCAGATCAGATCAGGTCAGTCACTCAGTCGTGTCCGACTCTTTGCGACCCCATGAATCGCAGCACGCCAGGCCTCCCTGTCCATCACCAACTCCCGGAGTTCTCTCAGACTCATGTCCATCGAGTCAGTTCATACTTGTCATTTATATTGCTGAAGCATGTGAGGACAGATACATAAAATCAATATAAAACCTTCATCAATAAGAAGTGATAGTAAATAGGTTAATGCAAATGATGAATTCCTAACTTATGTTAAGTAAACTGTTTATTATCATAGCTGAGAGTTAGTAGTATAAACCAGTAATGAGAATTTCTGAACTGTGGTTTCTGGAACTAACATTATGCATTAGAATTCTGCAAATAAACTAACAGAAAGTTTGCTTGCAGCCATCATCAATTTTATATATATATATATATATATATATATTTTTAAGAGTTCAGGCAAGTAATCACAACAGAAAGTAACCATTTCAAAAAATATATTGCCAAGTACAACATTTTTTTCTCTTTTAAGTATGTCATATGAAAAATATAAGCCTTGAAAATTTTTGATTGAGTTTTTACAATGCTAATCTTCACAGAAATGAACAATGCCTGACATATAAAGCTGTGTGTGTGTTTTTTAATATCAACAATAATATGGCATTGGATATCTTAGAATTCCTTTCTGAGGAATCAATCTAAAGAAAGTATTAAAATTCAAAAAGATAACTTTAATGCTGTAGAATGTTTTTGCTGTTTAAAAATACAAAGGATTCAAATTATGAGGCATAAATCAACTCTCAATAATCCCAACTCTGAGAAATAACCTATTCAAAGCTTTTCCACATTTTTGATGTCTCAACATAAGATATTATTTTCAGAAAAAATTACTGAAGATTAATGCTATTAAGTTACTTGAGAGGTAATCTTTCATGTATTTAAACATTATTAATGAGTTTATATGGATTAATTTTTCACTAAAGGTCAATAACAATGACAAAAAGCCCTCAATTTTTAAGTAAAGAAAAACAGGCATAGGTCAAGCAGAATGCTGAAGTAAACAATTTTTCACTATTTGCAACATGTTAACTGTAAACATTCCCCAGTATATCTAGCTTATTCAAAGCTAAACTTTAAATAACTCAATAGGTATAAAAGAATGAAATTAGAATGCTTCCTAAGAGCATACACAAAGATAAACTCAAAATGGATTAAAGACCTAAATGTAAGACCAGAAATGATAAAATTCTTAGAGGAAAACATAGACAGAACACTCTATGATATAAAGCAAGGCAGGATCCTCTATGATCCACCTCCTAGAGTAATGAAATAAAAACAAAAATAAACAAGTGGGACCTAATAAAACTTAAGAGTTTTACACAGCAAATGAAATTATAAACAAGGTGAAAAAACCCAAAGAATGGGAGAAAATAATAGCAAATGAAACAACTGACGAAGGATTAATTTCCAAATTATACAAGCAGTTCCTGAAACTCACTACCAGAAAAACAAACGCCACAATCAAAAAGTAGGCAGAAGACCTAAACAGACATCTCTCCAAAGACAAATGGCTTACAAACACATGAAAAGATGCTCAGCACCACTCATTTTAGAGAAATGCAAACCAAAACGAAAATATCGCCTCACACCAGACAGAGTGGCCATTATCAAAAAATCTACATACAACAAATGCTGGAGAGGGTGTGGAGGAAAGGGTACCCTCTTGTACTATTGTAATGTAAGCTGATGCAGCAACCATGGAAGACAGTCCAGAGATTCCTTAAAACTAGAAATAAAACTATTTTTGTGTGTGCTGTTGCTTCAGTCATGTCCTACTCTTTGTGATCCTATGGACTGCAGCCCTCCAGGTTCCTCTGTCCAGAAATTTTCTAGGCAAGAATACGCTGTGTGTTGCCATGCCCTCCTCCAGGGGATCTTCTTGACCAAGAGATCAAACCCGTGTCTCCTGTGGCTCCTGGACTGCAGGCAGATTTTTTACCACTGAGTCACTGTGGAAGCCCAAAACTAACATATGACCTAACAATCCCACTACCGGGCATGTACCCTAAGAAAGCCATAATTGAAAAAGACAAAAAAAAAAGACACATGTACCACAGTGTTCATTGCAGCACTATTTATAATAGCTAGGACATTGGAAGCAACATAGATGTCCATCAACAGGTGAATGGATAAAGAAGGCATGTTAGATATATACAATGGAATATTACTCATCCATATAAAGGAATGCATTTGAGTCAGTTTTAATGAAGTGGATGAACCTAGAGCCTATTATACAGAGTGAAGTAAGTCAGAGAAAAACAAATATTGCATATTAACACATATATATGGAATCTAGAAAGATGGTACTGATGAATCTATTTGCAGGGCAGCAATTTAGATGCAGACATAGAGTACAGACTTATGGACACAGGCTGGAGGCAGAAAGGAGAGAGTGAGACGAAAGGGGATAGTGGCATTGAAACATATACACTGCCATATGTAAAACAGATAGCCCTGTATGAATCAGGGAACTCAAACCCGGGCTCTGTGACAACCTAGAGGGGTGGAAGGTGGGAGGAAGGTTCAAGAGAGAGGGGACATATGTATACCTAGGCTGATTCATGTTTGGTTTCTGATGTTTGGCAGAAACCAACATATTTTAAAGCAGTTATTGTTCAATTAAAAATAAACAGATTTTAAAAAATTAAAAATTAAATAAAAAGGAAGAGCCACCTTCCACCTAAATAATATCTTAACAGAATATCACTGGAAAATCCACAGAACATGTAATATGAAGTCTCTCACATTTTTTATAGCTAAGATAAAGTATCATATGTTTGATGCCAAATCAATTAGGTAAATTAGTAACATATCCATGACCCCAACTAGAAGGAAATAGCTAAAGACAGAATGCCATTTCTAGGAGGACTCTTAGTTATGTGTAAAGAATCACTACTCTGCCTTAAACCGTTCTAACATTTTAAATTAATGACCTAAATAAAGATATATTTGAAATGTTATTAAAAGCTGTTAATAATGAGAATTGATGACAAAATCAGGATAACATTTAGATTTGCATAATGGGGAACATTTATAAGATTTAAAATAATAGCAATGTATATAAATGCTTGAATAGCCATTCTCAAATATAACTGCAAAAGTTTCAAGGGAGACCAATCTAAAAGTAATCCATTTTGAAAATGTTTAATAATATATCATATCATTCTATATTTATTGTGTTCCTATTATGTACTACTGGAAAAGGAAACAGCAACCCACTCCAGTACTCTTGCCTGGAAAATCCCATGGATGGGGGAGCCTGGCGGGCTGCAGTCCATGGGGTTGCAAAGAGTCGGACACAACTGAACAACTTTACTTCTTTATTATGTACTAAATAGTCATAAAACAGTAGCCTAATATGGTTACCAGAACAGAAACTGTGGATTAGTTCATAGTCAAATTATCCATAATTATAGATGGGATGACCTATGCCAAATAGATTTTTTAAAGTTCTCTAAGACATTGAGAGATTATCTCAAGTGTTATATAAATTAAAGACATCTAAAATAAGGTGCCATTCTTAAACTCAAAGATATTACAAGGGTATTGACTAAGAGAATTCAGGTATTTGAACACTGTTACATGAAGCATCATTAAAAAAATTCCAAGCAGTTAGTCTGAAGTAATACAGATCTGGACTATGGAAACTCTATCCAAAACTGTAATTTTTATCAGTAAGAGAAGGTGTATAGAAATGTTCTTAAGAAGATAATCATCAACATAAAGACTTTAATAAATGGTGAGAAATTATTGGTTTCATGAAAAGAAATTTATCTTTTCCTTAAAAGTTGAATTGGCTTCAATATGAAAATAAAGAAGAAACATTTTGCTTTGTTTTGTTTACTGCTAATGAAATATAATCAATGTCAGGTTTTAATTGGTTTAAGATTCTAATCAGAAAATAGTGAATATGTTAAATACATACGGGTGTTGATTTTAAAACAAACAATAGGGTACATTAAAATTAAAAATTAAAAAATGGTGAGTTAAGGCCAACATTGGTCTTCATCTTCCAGAAGTATATGCTGATTACCTTAAAAGTCCCTTTTCCTGAGAGGAACAAAAATGCTGGATTACTATCCATTTTTATTTTAACTTCATAAGGTCTGTTGGTTGCTTATATCCCCCTGAAAATTTTTGATAACCCACCAATGGGTTTTTCCTTGCTAGTATCTAAAACAATTTCTAGCAAAATATTTGTCATACTGAATTGTAACTCTGTGCCTATTCATCCCTCTAGACTGAGTTGATTCAAGGCAGAGACCATAATTCATTATTAATTCCACTGTGTTTACAATGGTAGCATATTGTAAATGTTTGATAAATTATTTTTAATAAGAAATACACTCTATCCATTTATAATTTTTCTTTTAGCATCCCTAAACACTGTTGCCTACACTAAAACCATGCAAGTTTTTTTTTTAACATTTTTAAATGAATGTGTTAAGTTATTTTAAAAGACAAATTATCAGTTGGAGCTCTTTTAGTCTTATGGCATTGTAAATTAATTCTCAGAGGCATAAAAATAGGCATCAAAATGATTTATTTTAAAAATAACTTAAGTTGTACCAGATATCCAATTTGGAATTATTCTATAGAGTATTTTAATGCCGTGTTCAATGGATTTTCATTTACACTTGTTTATTTTTGGCTATGCTCAGATGGTAAAGAATCTGCCTGCCATGCAGGAGACCTGGGTCCGATCCCTGGGTCAGGAAGATCCTCTGGAGAAGGGAACAGCAATCCACTCCAATACTCTTGCCTGGAGAATCCCATGGATAGAGGAGCCTGATGGGCTACAATTCATGGGGTCACAAAGAGTCAGACACAACTGAGTGACTAACCCACCAACAAAGATGTTAATCAGAGGGTTAGAGTTACATTTAGTATGTAAATCATGAGGATTATCAATTTCAGAACAAAAAAAAGTTGATAATATGAAATAGAAGACCCCACTGATAATATATGATACTCTATCAGAAATAAGTAAAAAATCTAATAATCACTCATTATTCTCAATCATGGATCAAATATTTTAATATCATATATCACTATGAAAGACGATACACTTATTTTTAAATAAATGGTTTCATTTTAGTCTATTATTAACCATTCCAGTACAAAGGCTACTTAATAATAACAGAAATTTTGGACTCAAATAGGAATTTAGGAAAATAGAGTCAATGATGATTAACTAATAGTTAATTAATATTTAAATATAAGTATAGATTAAATACATTTTCAGTAGGATAAAATAGGGAATATTAAACATTGACGTTCAAAAGCAAGTTTATTTATTTACCAATGAAGTCAGTAGCAGTTCAAGATTTGTGGGCTATATTTTGTCCTTAAAGTTTATAAGTAAAATGATATAATTTTAACTGAAAATAAATTAAAATGTATTTATATGCATGTAAAAGCAGGAGAAACCAGATGAACCTTTTATATACATATTAGAATAAAATAATCATAATTAATATTTTATATCCACTCCAGTACTCTTGCTTGGAAAATCCCATGGACGGAGGAGCCTGGTAGGCTGCAGTCCATGGGGTTGCTAAGAGTTGGACACAACTGAACAACTTCACTTTCACTTTTCACTTTCATGCATTGGAGAAGGAAATGGCAACCCACTCCAGTGTTCTTGCCTGGAGAATCCCAGGGACGGGGGAGCCTGGTGGGCTGCCGTCTATGGGGTCGCACAGAGTCAGACACGACTGAAGTGACTTAGCACAGCATAGCAGAGCATTATAGATATTGTCTCTCTTCTCTTTTAAACAACAGAAATATATTATGTGACAGAAATAGTTGATTTTGATTTACGGTTTTATGATTTAAATTACAACATACACTTAAAATGTAATTAAAATTATTTCCATTTCCCTGGAAATATTAAATTGAGATAAATGAATTTCTTGAGGCATTGCCAAGAATAATTCCTTTGCATCTATAGTCAGCATATTCACCTCATTTGCATATGAACAAGAAAATTAAGATAATTTATAACATTTGAATTTTAAAATTATCTTCAAAGTAATAAGTTTAAAATCAATAAAACATAAAATTGATTTAAGAAAAAAAAATAAATGTATACCCTTGCCATACACTAGAGTTCCCAACCAGTGAAAGATCCCAAAATCAATTACATTGGCCTCCTCCCTCTGAGCAAGGACTGAAATATGCTTTGCTTTGTGTGAACACTGTGTCTGGCTTAACCTAAACTTTTCCCTATCACTAAGCAAACCAGGCTGCCACCATTAGAGGATTAGTGAAGCTGACTACCATATACAGATGCCACTGGTAAGTAGACAGTGATCAGGGGTCACATTTCAAAGGTCAGGATATGCGAGTCTAGGCAAAAAGAACATGGCATTGTATGGAGGTTCCATCTGTCCTATAACCCACAATCAGCAGGGTTAATAGAAAGGAAAATTGGAAAGTTAAAGCAGCAGATCAAGTTATTAAAGGATAAAACCACTTTGCTGGATGGACTAAAGTACTGTCAAGGATTTAATATATTTGAATGATCAACCAGTAGGGCCTCCTGCCCCATATAAGAGACTGGGTTACCCTACTGAGGTACTCAATAACATAAACACTGACTCTCACCATGGATCAATGTGCTATGCTGCTGAGAACATCAAACTTCATCATGCCTGGAAAAGAAACTGTCTATTTGAATATGCAATGATATATACTGCCAGGATGGGTGAGTTACTTTGCACTCCTGCGTGAGGGGAACCTACTCAATCTCTGTTGTCCTGCAGCAAACTGGACTTGTTGAAAGACACTCTACCTGAAATGGAACATATATCATTGAAAGAAAGGAGAAAAGGGGGTACTGGTCTGGCATATCCTGCCCAATCCATCTCCTTATACCTGACAGTGGTATCTCCTCTGAGCAACATGCATGAAGTACAGCTCAGTTCGGTTCAGTCACTCAGTCATGTCCGACTCTTTGCGACCCCATGGACTGCAGCACGCCAGGCCTCCCTGTCCATCACCAACTCCCAGAATTTAATCTAACTCATATCCATTGAGTTGGTGATGCCATCCAACCATCTCATACGCTGTTGCCCACTTCTCCTCTTGCATTCAATCTTTCCCAGCATCAGGGTCTTTTTAAATGGGTCAGTGCTTTCCATCAGGTGGCCAAAGTAATGGCGTCAGCTTCAACATCAGTCCTTGCAATGAATATTCAGGACTGATTTCCTTTAGGATAGACTGATTGGATTTCCTTGCTGTCCAAGGCACTCTCAAGAGTCTTCTCCAACACCACAGTTCAAAAGCATCAGTTCTTCAGTGCTCAGATTTCTTTACAGTTCAACTCTCATATCCATACATGACTACTGGAAAAACCATAGCTATGGCTAGATGGACCTTTGTTGGCAAAGTAATGTCTCTGCTTTTTAATATGCTGTCTAGGTTGGTCAAAACTTTTCTTCTAAGGAGCAAGCATCTTGTACAAGCATGATGTACAGGACTAGATCAAGTTCCTAAAGCTGCCAATCTTCTACTCTTCAAGGCCAGGTGGGTATGTTCTGTTTTCCATTGATATGATTTAGCCACCATCTTTGTTCCCTCCATTGGCCTGGAGGATATTAAATAGAAAGTCCAGAAGGAAAGGTGAGGGGAATGATAGTTAAGGAGTTTGGGATAGACATGTAAACACTGCTATAAAATGGATCACCAATGAGGACCTACTGTAAGGACATGGAACTCTGCTCAATGTTATATGTCTGTTTGGATGGGAGTGAACTTAGTAAGAAGAATGGATACATGTATATATATGGCTGAATTCCTCACTGTTCACCTTCAACTATCATATCATTGTTTGTTAATCACCTATATTCCAATACAAAATAAAAAGTTTAAAAAAAAAAGTAAGCCCTTACTAAGTTCACTCAGCAAGCCTTAGATGATAGCTAGCAATGCCCATCCTTACCAAACACTGAAATATCTCTAATGAGAAAAGATGTTTTCCAAAGTAGGATGGCCTTGGAAATTATTGCTGCTTTGCAAGAAGGCACTTGTGCCATTATTAAAACAAGATGTTCTGTGTTCATATTTGATGAGTCTGCTAATGCATCATCTTTATTAAGTCATATGAAAGCACAGATAAACACCCTCAAGGATACAATCCAGTATAAAAACTTAACAAATTAGTGGTTCTGATATGGGTCTCTTGGTAGAAAAAGTTGTCACTTATTCGAAAATCATTATCTTTATCTGTGCTTTGTCTTGCGTGCGCCTCTATTACTACTATGTTATCTGCCTCCAGTGTAGGCAGATAATCACCAGACAAGCCACCTGACTTCTCTGGGCACACTGTGGAAGAGAAGGTGGTATAAGATTCTAAGAACTGATCATGAAGGGTGAAATGTTGTGGAGGGGATCAGGAATTGAGAGGACATGATTGCTGGTTTACCCACAAGCTGAATCCTGGTGATCAAATGCTCCTCACTCCCACCCCTGACCTTGGAATGATATTCTGCCCATCATTCCCACATTAGGAAATGTTTCAAGGACACATCCTTGGGAGAGTAAGATGTTGAGACCATCTGGATAGCATACATGACTCAAGCCAGTTAGGATATCCACCTAAAGTTTTAAGATAGGACAGGTGAGTGCAGAGATTTACTCAAGACAAGCCTCATAAGTAAGTTCCTTTGCTTATTAAAGCAGAGAATATAAGAATGATAATCAGGGGCTGAAGGCTGGAAGATATGGAGATTTGTAGTTCAATGGGTATAAAGTTTTGATTAGGCAAATGAATACATTCTAGAGACTGCTGTACAATATGGTGTCCATAGTTAACAATACAGCTTTGTACACTTCAATAATGCTTCAGCATTCATATTAAACATTCTTATAACACATACACACAGACACAAATGAAGGTACAGAAGAAAACTCTGGGAGACTCTGGATATGTCTACTACCTTGATTGTCGTAATGGCATTCGAGGTGTTTGCATATGGCTATGTTCACCAAATTGTATACACTAAATATGTTCTGTTCTTTGTATGTCCATTATGCTTCAATAAATCTGTTTTAAAAATTAGTTAAATACCAAGTTGATGAATTATAAGTTTGGGCTTTTAAAATTGGTTACTTTCCCATGATAAGATTTAATAATTTATACAGTTTCAAATTTTTTTTTACCAGAACTGCTAAATCTCCCCCATTCATTTATAAGATGCTACTACATTAAAAGCAATGTATAATAAAGCATCTACCTCTTCTCAGCCAAATTTGAAAAACTTTTCCCTTTAATTATTGATGTGATTTACTGATTGAAGACTAATGATAACTGACTATATTTTAACTGAATAATCTTGTAAGTTTATTTCTCCATTTTATATATACTGTATGGTAAGGGAATAGAACTTTAAGATACCAGAACTTGTGACTCCTAGGCTAGAGTCGGTCCTATTATACCATACTGTCCCTTACTACAAGCCATAGCAATAAATTTTGAAAAAGACTTTAAATTATAGACATCAGAAATGAGATATTACTATAAATAATATATAAAATCTATAATATGAAGGGCTTTTGTGGCATGTATTTAAAATTTTCAATATTTTATTTTCCAGACTAATGCATTAGGATCAAATAGGACAGTATTTACCTATGAGATGCCCAATAGTGAATAAAACAAAAAACTGATGTAAGCCAATAGAATTGTGGCAAATGCTCAAAGAATCACAAATTTAAAAATAAAAAATTTGTTCCTCTTGAATCTTTCTCAGCTTGTGGCATTTTAGCTTATGGTCTCAAGATTTCTATTTCAATTCCAGTCATTGCAAAAATGAAGATTTCCACTTAGTAAATTTTGCTTAACTCAAGGTAACTTTGTATGCGAAAATAATGCAGAATTCTTGTCTAAACATTCTAATGTAGTATATGAAAGATAATTTTCAGGAATCTGTATTTTAGCAAGCACCTCTAGATAACATTTATTATTATAATACCAAAGTTTGGGAAAACATTTTGAATGCTTTCCTCAAGGGTATCACTGATCACTGCAAGTTATACTTCTTGTTGTCCCCTTCATTGTCTGAGGCAATAAAATATTTCTAGTAACTCAGTAGAAACAATAAAAATTTTGCAAAATGAAACAAAGTTTAAATAACTAAACAGTAGCTACTTTTCATAAATTATGACCTGAAATTAGGTGAGATGTACTTGCTTAGTTTTCCTATTCTTAACATATATTTTAACATGAATTATATTTAATCAAAACTTTTGTCCCTTTGTAATTCCTACACATTGAGAGAAACACAATTGGGGAAAAATGTAAAATATATTTTTAATGTTTAGAATAAATTGTGTATAGATTACATCTGCTGGCTGATTTTTTTTTCTGTTTGGAATTAGCAAGACTTTGTGAATAAATTCTTATCAATAATACTACACTACATATAAAAGGAGGTTTTTGGTTTTTTTTTTTTTTTTGGTTCAATAACAAATATATAACAATGATAAAAGGATAAAAATCACCCAGAATTTCCAAGAATTGCTATGAACTCCATAATGGCCAATTTTATTAATGTATACCCTTTGAAACTAATTGTATATTAAGTCTTGATAATATAGAACGATGGCCTGAAATAACTTTGCGTGGAGAGAATATATTGACTATTATGTTTTTCTCAAAAAAGAAGGAATGTCTTTTAAGATAACAAAGGGTTTGAGCAACTTTGATGTGGAAGCTATTTATTTTATTCATACCAAATTTATTTTGATTAAATATAATTTGTCAAATGAAATTGCTATTACACTTGTTAATAGATTAGAGTAGTAACAAGGAAAAAATGATTAATGTAATTGAATCAATGCTTGTTGAGAGAAAGTAGGAATTATTTAATATTGTGAGATAAAATCTTACTGGACTAAATCAAAGTTTTTCTCAATATGGCTATTGTTTCAATAGCAGTTTTGCTTTGAGCTTTTTACTTGGAACTTTGCTTCTTTAAATTATTATGACACTAGATTTAGGTATGGATAAACTGTTTTGAATTTTGTGTCCACTCACAGTTTTCATAGCATATGTTATAAAAAACTATTACATTTTTATTGATGCTTTCTTTTTCTTTTTTTGGCTGTGCTGTGAATCCATGACCTGTGCAGTGGAAAAGTAGAGTCCTAACCATTGGGCTTTCAGGGAATTTCATTTTTAGATGAGGATAAAATAAAATAGACACTGATTAATAACATTCAGAAAACAAAGATCATGGTATCCGTTTCCATCACTTCATGGCAAATAGTTGGGGAAACAGTGGAAACAGTGGCAGACTTTTTTGGAGGGGGGGCTCCAAAATCACTGCAGATGGTGACTGCAGCCATGAAATAAAAAGACGCTTACTCCTTGGAAAAAAGTTGTGACCAAACTAGACAGCATATTAAAAAGCAGAGACATTACTTTGCCAACAAAGGTCTGTCTAGTCAAGGCTATGGTTTTTCCACTGGTCATGTATGGATTTGAGGGTTGGACTATAAGGAAAGCTGAGCACTGAAGAATTTATGTTTTTGAATTGTGGTGTTGGATAAGACTCTTGAAGTCCCTTCGACTGCAAGGAGATCCAACCAGTCCATCCTAAATGAAATCAGTCCTAAATGTTCATTGGAAAGGACTGATGTTGAAGCTGAAACTCTAATACTTTGGCCACCTGATGCAAAAAGCTGACTCATTTGAAAAGACCCTGATTCTGGGAAAGATTGAAGGCAGGAGAAGAAGGAGACGGCAGAGGATGAGATGTTTGGACGGCATCACCAACTCTATGGACATAAGTTTGAGTAAGCTCCAGGAATTGGTAATGGACAGGGAGGCCTGGCGTGCTGCAGTCAATGGGGTCGCAAAGAGTCGGACATGACTGAGCAACTGAACTGAACTGAATAGTTTACGTTATACAATTTTAATATATATTAAATTTTAGAATTCTAAAATATACACATACTAATGAACTTTTGTTCTTAACTTGATGAGAGTAAAAAATGAAAGTGTCTATTACATTTCTTCTTTTTTATTTACAATATTATATACAAACTAAACCCAGAATGAAAAATGTGTGTGTGTGTGTGTATCCACAATAGTTGGAACATCTGTCTTAAGTATTCCTCACTGATATCCAGCATTAAACATATTGCCTAGCATGCAACAAGGACTCTTATTCTAAAATTTTTTGGAATCTATGTCATAAACCTGAAAAACTTCAATATATACTGTGGTCTCAATATATATAAGACTCAAATGTAAATAGATTTCCATCTCTGTTTATTCAAGCTTCCAGGTGGTGCTAGTGGTAAAGAATGTGCCTGCCAGTGCAGGAGATGCAGGAGACGTGGGTTTGATCCCAGGGTTGGGAAGATACCCTGGAGGGGAGCATGGCAACCCACGCCAGTATTTTTGCCTGGACAACACTGTGGACAGAGGAGCCTGTCAGGCTATAGTCCACAGAGTCAAAAAGAGTCAGATACAACTGAAGCAACTTTGTGTGCACTCCGTTTAGTCAATAATTTGTGTTTTTAAATTTTTCTCTCTTTAATAGTAAAGGGAGCACTATTAACACTACTATTCTAAACTCCTTGGGGAATAAATTGAACTGCTGTATTGGAAAAGCAGGGTATCTTAATACTGAGAAGAAAGCCCACTCTCCCTAAAACTGCTTGAAATCACACCATTTGATAACTTTGATTAACCGTTCAATTATTCACTCTAGGTTGTATCTGTACGCATGCATGTTCAGTCATCTCAGACTCTGTGATCCCATGGACTAGCCCGCCAAGCTCTCTGTCCATGGAATTCTAAGCAAGAATACTGGAGCAGGCTGCCATTTCCTATTCCAGGGAGTCTTCTTGACATAGGAATCAAACCTGCATCTCTTGTGTCTCCTGCATTGGTAGGTGGATTCTTTATGACTGTGCCACCTGGGAAGCCCTAGCTTGTGTTTACAGATTTATTTTATACAATTACTAATTTGGATGATTTCGAAATAGCCATACTTTCAATTTCCATTATAAATTATATTTCTTGTACTTTTTGTGCTAGACTTGTCTTCTACTGCTAGAAATTTGATGTCTTTTACTGCTAAAAATTTCAATCACAGAGTACTAATAAAAAGTGGATCTCAATCATTTACTGAGATTTACTTGTTTTTGCAGTCAGCAAAAATAAGACCAGGAGCTAACTGTGGCTCAGATCATGAACTCCTTATTGCAAAATTCAGACCTAAATTGAAGGAAGAAGGGAAAACCACTAGACCATTCAGGTATGACCTAAATCAAATCTGTTACAATTATACAGTGGAAATGACAAATAGATTCAAGAGATTAGATCTGATAGACAGACGCCTGAAAAATGATGGACGGAGGTTCATGACATTGTACAGGAGGCAGGGGTCAAGACCATCCCCAAGAATAAGAAATCCAAAAGGCAAAATGTTTGTCTGATGAGGCCTTACAAATAGCTGTGAAAAGAAGAGAAGCAAAAGGCAAAGGAGAAAAGGAAAGATATACCTATTTGAATGCAGAGTTCCAAAGAATAGCAAGGAGAGATAAGAAAGCCTTCCTCAGTGATCAATGCAAAGAAATAGAGGAAAACAATAGAATGGGAAAGACTAGAGATCACTTCAAGGAAAGTAGAGATACCAAAGGAAAATTTCATGCTAAGATGGGCACAATAAAGGGCAGAAATGAAATGGGCCTAACAGAAGTGAAGTGAATAAAGTTGCTCAGTCGTGTCCGATTCTTTGTGACCCTGTGGACTGTAGCCCACCACGCTCCCTCTGTCCATGGGATTTTCCAGGCAAGAGTACTGGAGTGGGTTGCTATTTCCTTCTCCAGAGGATCTTCTCGACCCAGGGACTGAACCCAGGTCTCCCGCATTATACACAAGACGCTTTACCATCTGAACCACCAGGGAAGTCCAGACCTAACAGAAGCAGAAGATATAAAGAAGAGATGACAAGAATACAGAGAAGAATTATAGGAAAAAGATCTTCATGATTCAGATAATCATGATGGTATGATCACTCACCTAAAGCCAGACATCCTGGAATGTGAAGTCAAATGGGCCTTAGGAAGCATCACTACGAACGAAGCTAGTGGAGGTGATGGAATTCCAGTCGAGCTATTTCAAATACTAAAAGGTGATGCTGTGAAACTGCTCTACTCAATATGCCAGCAAATTTGGAAAACTCAGCAGTGGCCACAGAACTGGAAAAAGTAAGTTCTCATTCCAATCCCAAAGAAAGGCATTGCCAAAAAATTTTCAAACTACCGCATGAATGCACTCATCTCACACACTAGCAAAGTAATGCTCAAAATTCTCCAAGCCAGGCTTCAGCAATATGTGAACTGTGAACTTCCAGACGTTCAAACTGGATTTACAAAAGGCCAGAGATCAAATTGCCAACAGCCTTTGGATCATTGAAAAAGCAAGACAGTTCCAGAAAAACATCTGCTTCTGCTTTTTGACTATGCCAAAGCCTTTGACTGTGTGGATCACAACAAACTGTGGAAAATCCTTCAAGAGAAGAGAATACCAGACCACCTGACCTGCCTCCTGAGAAATCTGTATGCCGGTCAGATGGAACAGTTAGAACTGGACATGGGGAAAAAAAAAAAAAAAGAAGTGGACATGGAACAACAGACTGGTTCCAAATCGGGAAAGGAGTATGTCAAGGCTGTATATGATCACCCTGCTTATTTAACATATATGCAGAGCACATTATGAGAAATGCTGGACTGGATGAAGCACAAGCTGAAATCAAGATTTCCAGGAGAAATATTAATGACCTCAGATATGCAGATGACACCATTCTTAAGGCAGAAAGTAAAGAACTAAAGAGCCTCTTGATGAAAGGGAAAGAGGAGAGTGAAAAAGTTAAAACTCAACATTCAGAAAACTAAGATCATGGCATCTGGTCCATCACTTCATGGCAAATAGATGGGGAAACAGTGGAAACAGTGACAGACTTCATTTTCGGGGGCTCCAAAATCACTGAAGATGGTGACTACAACCATGAAATTAAAAGACACTTGCTCCTTGGAAGAAAAGTTATGACCAAACTAAACAACATATTAAGAAGCAGAGACATTACTTTGCCAACAAAGGTCAGTCTAGTAAAAGCTATGGTTTTTCCAGTAGTCATGTATGGATGTGAGAGTTGGACTATAAAGAAAGCTGAGTGCTGAAGAACGGATGCTTTTGAACTGTGATGTTGGAGAAGACTTTTGAGAGTCCCTTGGGCTGCAAGTAGATCTAACCAGTCCATCCTAAAGAAAATCAGTCCTAAATATTCATTGGAAGGGCTGATGTTGAAGCTGACTCATTTGAAAAGACCCTGATGCTGGGAAAGGTTGAAGGTGGAAGGAGGAGGGGACAACAGAGGATGAGATGGTTGGATCACATCACTGACTCAATGGACATAAATTTGAGTAAACTCCAGGAGTTGGTGATGGACAGGGGGGCCTGGCGTGCTGCAGTCCATGGGGTCACAAAAAGTCGGACATGACTGAGCCACTGAACTGAACTGAACCTTTTACTGAACCCAATCACTGGTGGCCTAGAGGAATTGAAGGGTTTTAATTCCAATCTTATAAAATAAACATATCTGAGCTGGGATTAAATCCTCACTTATTTCAAATATTAAAATTTATTCTGTAAGGGACTATCGATTCAAGTCTTGAAAGAAAAAACATGTGCATAGTTGAAAAAATTGTGGCTAATGATGCATATGATAGAGCCATATTTTGTGATTTTTTTAACACCTGTATTCAATATTTACCTAAATTATAACTATGTGCTCACTGATTTAGCTATAAATATAGTGAAAATGTACACTAACAAATAAACTGGGATTAATAACATTTTTAGCAACTTTTTGGTAAGAATTCACAAGGTATACAGTCATCCCTCTGTATCCAAGAGGAATTGGTTCAGAAATCCCTAGTGGATGCCAAATTTCTCAGATGCTTGAATACCTTGTATAAAATGGCACAGTATTTGCATATAACCTCAACACATCCTCCTGTATACTTAAATTGTCTCTAGATTACTCATAATAACTTATACAATGTAAATTCTATGCATGTGTTTGCTGGCATGTAGCAAGTTCAAGTTTTGCTTTTTGGGAATTTTTTTGTTCAAATATCAAATCAGCAGTTAGCTCAGTCTGCAGATGTGAAACCTGTGGATGTGGAGGGCCAGCTAAATTTAAATCAGTCTTTTGCATATAAGTTAGTTCTTATTAAATCAATTTATTTATGTAAATATGCATTTGTGGGAATGTGATTGTGCTTTAAGAGATTACTAGGCTGATCAAAATCAATTTGGGTACTTATGCCTGTGTATATTTCTCTCCTGAACTTAATGAGTTAGGCAGCTCTTATTTGCCTGGAGAATCCCACTAACAGAGGAGCCTGGCAGGCTACAGTCCATGGAGTCACAAAGAAGCAGACACATCTGAGCAACTAACACTTTGACTCACTTATTTCCATAAACCACCTCCATCCTTGGCCATCTTGTAAACCACATTATTACGGGCACTGGAATAAGACATGGCTTATTGACAAATTCCATTAGAAAACTCCCTCTGTGGCAATTTTCTGTACTCTAAAAGAGCTTTGCATCAACAGTATACTTATATAGTTCCCTTTTATTTCTTTGAAAAAAAGGTCACCCTTTTTTCAACTGTAGATTTAGTGCTCTGTCTATACATACTCTAAGCCTAACCTCCTCATGCTTATCCAGGATTCTCCCTAGGTCACTTCCACCCTTTTCATGTTCACGTTTTTATGTAGATACATGCTTTTGATTATCTAGGGGTTTATAACAAGAAGTGGCATTTTCTGTGTCATATGGAAACTGGTTTGTTTTTCATCATTATCTTGTTTTTTAAACAAATTAATTTTGTAATAAATATTAACAAAACAATTATTTTATGGATTATTTGTTTGTTCATTACTAACAAAATATGTTAACTTAGTGTAGGACTATCTATCCCTTCCCAGAAAAATTGTCCTTTACTCATATATCAAGATTAACATAAAGTGAAGTATATATCAAGAACCAAGTTTCAGTAAGTTCCAAATTCCAGATCTTTGGTGGGCATTGCTAAAATACTTTTTTTGAATAAATGTTGGTCTGATATATGTTCTCAAAGTTATTCTTCTACAATTATTTTTCACCTTCCTCTATGGAAAACAGTCAAATTCAATATATTTCTTATAACCACCAATTGTACAAATTGATGTTTCTTGTTTATATTTAAATGGGAATTTTCATCTGTAAGAGAACATATACATAAATTGCATTCATCATTTGTGAGATGCCATAGCTTAGAGGAGCCATGATTTTCCCAGGATTTATAGCTTGTGGTCCTGGGGCTAGTATCCTTGAACATTTTCCTTGGGCTAATTAATAGCCTTCTTGAGTTTGGACAATCTCTTCCCTATCTCTGTCTTTTAGTGTATTGTATAATTCTTTGTTGAGTTTATAATGATCTTTTTTAAAATCTAAATTCCCAGTACCAGCTGATTACCATAACTTATCTTCCTCCCAGAATAATGGCCTTTTTAGGAGGTCAATCTGAATTAAGTATTTTTCCTTAGTGACTTTTCTTTTCCCACACCTCCAAGGATTTTTTGTTTGTTTGTTGTTTCTCCCTCGTTAATGCATCATGAGGCAGGCACAGTAGGACTGGAATAGTATGTCCATGACCTCATTTTCTTATCCATTGGTCTTAGCATGATACTTACATCTTTATTCTTATGCAACGATTATACCAACTTTGGGCATCATATCCTCCTACTAAGTAGGAAGAAGGAAGAAGTGATATGTATCACTGAAAAACCTCCTTTTCATTAGTTAGGAAAACAGCAGATTTCCGAGAAACCTTAATTTTATACTTCTGCTTACATCTTACTGGTCAGAACTTGGTCAAAGGATCTCCTATAATTAAAAAGGAATCTGTGGATCTGTGAAGGTGTATATTATTTTTAATTAAGTATATTGTCAATTGTCAACCTGAACAATAAATGAATAAATTATTGAGTAAGAAAATACTTCTAACTACCACACACAATATAAATGTCTATGATAAAGGATTATGACTTTTCCAATTTTCACATCAGGTTCTATATGACAAAAGACAATTTTTATGGTCACCTGTGAGGCATTTGGACTTCTATTCAAAGTTCGGTTCAGATATCAAGGCTGATGACACCACACATCTGATGTGTCCCCAAGAGGTATAGAAAGCATGTTACTTACAAAATTCTGCAGATGTGAAATAGCTTCAGAGTGTAAGAAAAGGAGACTGGCCTGGATGTTTATTGTGATCAGGAGGTGAGACCTGGGTGAGGGCTGAATCTCCCATCTTCACCAAAGCAGAGACCACTCAGGCTGTCTTATCACTTGGCCAAGATATGGGGCACAAGTTGAAAGAGGGAAGGTCGAGCCTTAAGAAATGTCAGTTATCCAGAAACAGAGTCAGACTCCTCACTAAACGTGAAACCAACTCTAAGTATCTCCAACACCCCCCACCCCTCAAGAAAGGTATCTTTCTGATTAGCAGTCTCATCCAATGGCACTGAGATACCTATCCTACCAATTCCATGAAGATTCAATGGGTTTGCTGTCCTTCAGATAGAAGTGCTTGCAAATGCATGCCTTTTTTTTTTTTCCTATCTTGCCCCATTTACAGCATTTGCTGCTCAGCTACTGAACTAGGATTTTATAGTTAACCCAACATCAAGTTCCAGAAGAGAGTATATAATCTGTGCCACATGGGTTGGCTTCTGGGTGATTTGCTAGTTTCTGCTTTTAGTTTTCCCAACTTTGCCTTCTCTCTCTTTTTTATTCTTTTGCATATACTGAAATGTTTCTTACATTTATTTCTAACAATGTTATTGAGATGTAATTTATATACTATAAAGTTCACCTATTTTATATTTAAATGTACAATTCAATGATTTTTATGAAATTTACGGACATGTGCATACATCACCACAAACCTGCCTTAATTCCTCCCTGTTAACAGTCAGTTCCTGCTTCCACCCAAGTCCCAGTGAGAGTGTGTGTGTGTGTGTTCATGCTAAGTCACTTCAGTCATGTCCAACTTTTTGGAACCCCATGGACTGTAGCCCACCAGGCTCCTCTGTCCATGGAGATGCTCTTGGGAAGAGTACTGGAGTGGGTTGCCATGCTCTTCTCCAGGGGATCTTCCCAATCCAGAGATCGAACCTGAGTTTCTTATGTGTCCTGCATTGGCAGGTGGGTTCTTTATCATTGACACCACCTGGAAAGCCCACCCAAGTCTCACAAATTCATTAATTTGCTTTCTGTCTTTATAGACTTTGTATCTTTCCTGGATATTTTAGATAAACAGATGCATAATATTTGCAGGTTTTTTTGCATCTGGTTTTTTTTTTACTGAGCATAATGTTTTTAAGATTGATCTCTGTAGTGTATAAATACTTCATTTCTTTCTTACAGTTGAATAGTATTTCATTATGTAGATTTGTCACAGTTTGATTAGCCATTAACCGTGAGCCATAAACTTTTGCAATACTTCCATTTTGGGGACATTATAAATAATACAGGTTTGAAAATGCATAGTCTTTTAGGGACTTGGTTTTATATTTTTCTTGGATAGATACCCAGAAGTGGAAAATTTAGGTCACATGGTAAATTTGTTTAACTTTTTAAAAACTGCCAAACAGTTTTGCAAAGTGGCATCACCATTTTACATTCACATCAGAAATACAGGGGAGTTTTAATACTTCCAGTTCTTCAACAACTCTTATTATTGCTTGTCATTTTGTTTAGAGCTATTTTAGTGACTGTGTTGGAGAAGGAAATGGCAACACACTCCAGTGTTCCTGCCTGGGAAATCCCATGGACAGAGGAGCCTGGCAGGCTACAGTCCATGGGTTCACAATAGAGTTGGACAGGACTGAGCATGAGTGGATGTGCAGAGGCATGTCGTTTTCATTACAAGTTGCATTGCTATACTGACTAATGATGTTGAGTTTCTTTTCTCTTTGTTTTTCATATGGACATTTGAAACTTCAGCTGCATTGCCCTGACTTGTATTTCTTTTGTTGATTCCACAATCTCTCTCAACACACACACACACACACACACACACACACTTTATTTGATTTCAAATACATGATTGATAAACTTTTGTGCTCTGTTGTTTTGCTTTTCTAGTTCAATTATCTTCTTATAATGAAAACTGCTGCTATTTCCTACATTTTTAAATGGCAAATTCTGTAGATCCATTAGTCACCAATGGGAGTGTTTTGAAGTACCAACTGCAAACTACAGGCATTATTCTTCTCAGAAGTCAGGTTGTTTCATCAAGTTTTTTTTTTTTTTCCTATTACTCTTTACTATGCATTTAATAAATGACTTTTTTAATGCTTATAATGTACACATTTATTTAGCACACAGGTGCTGTTGATTTAACAGCTGGTCCCATGAGGAAAAAGTAATCACAGGGAAGCTTTTTTTTTAGCCTTGATTAGACTGAGTTTAACAAGAAATTGTCTCCTAATTAGATTCAAGTTGCTTAAAATCAAGTAAGGAACTGTAGAAATTTATTCCAGGAGGCCATTATGCAAGTTGGGGAATTGTGGGGGTTTGTTCAGTAAAGTCCTGGTACTAATTGTTCATTTACTAAGTGGACATTCTGTGAACTGTTTCTTAGTGTATCTTGTATTGATTACTTGGGAACTCTGAAAACAAACTGTGATCAATGGAGAGAAGAGGAGAGGGTCTGGCAGCTCACTGTGTGTGCCTCTGCCTCGGGGCATGCTCTCCTCTGCTGGAGGAGGATGATAGCCTATTCATTATTTTTCCACATTACAAATGGTTTCCCTACTTTTTCCCCCTCTATGAAACACTGAACAAAATTTCAATTGGAGCCAATCATATAAAGTAATGAAATCTCTAGAGGAGACCAAAGGAAGAAAACATAATTAAAATGATAGAATAAAGCAAAATGCTTTTATTAGCCACAATAAGAGAGAATGTGTGTAAATCCCCAACGCAGGTCTTGGATTTAAAATGTCTTTATGCCTAATATAAACAAAGGAGTCCATTTCTGAGGACTCCCAGATGTACCATCATGTAGTTAAATAACATTTTTAGTGACATTGCCTTAACTTGCTTTGCTGGAAAAATGATTCCTCACCAAAGTCCCCTCTGCCAAATAAATACACTAATATTTTCTCTTAAATAAATAAAGCCTGGTGGAGTTATATTTAAACTGTCCAATGAAAACAGAATCTCAATATAAATTGCTAGACTGTGCAAAATAAAAGATATACTTCCTTTCACACTCACAATCTAATGATATTTAGGTAAATGAAGTCGTGCTAAATTTGAAGACATTTTGAGAATAGAGAATAGAAACTGAGTTCCCATGGAATTAAAATAAACTGCTAATGGTCACACTTTAGTAAATTATGCTATGGTTCTGTTTAATGGTTTTTAAATAGAAATATTAGTTTTGTTCCATCCTGCCTGTGTTCCTCTTTGTACCAGAGTTTTCTTTTATGGATTTCTTTATGGAGAAATATCTTTATCTTTAGGATTCACTTATGGAGGCAGAGGGATACTGCCAATCCACCATCATAGCTAACTCAATTTACAAACTAACACATGGTCGATAGTGAAGTGACAGTGTCCATTGCTCAGTTGTGTCTGACTCTGTGACTCCATGGACAGTAACCCACCAGGCTCCTCTGTCCATGGAATTCTCCAGGCAAGAATACTGGAGTAGGTAGCCATTTCCTTCTCCAGTGGATCTTCCCCACCCAGGGATCAAACCTGGATCTCCTTCAATGCAGGCAGATTCTTTATTGACTGAGCCACCAGGGAAGCCCTATAATAAATCCAAAAGACGCTTCATTCTTCAGGGGCTTTAAAGAGAAAGTCAAGCCTATGTTATGATTGAGGATTTTAGAAGATATTTTATATATATTATAAAACTTGTCACTTTTCACCAGTACAGCATCATAAGGGATCCTGAATTAAGTTTCGTAATGTTAAAAAAAATGGTTTTTTTACAAACATCACTGATCTTCTACTTACAATGTGACAATAACTGAAGAAGAAAAGGTTTCTACTCAGAGCAAATAACAGAGCTCTTTTTTTCCTTCAACTCACCAAATACCTTTGTACTCCAAATACATGGATTTTCCACACCAAGTAGTCTGGTGACAGCAGTTGGGTATCCTACAATTTAACTTCTGACACTACTAGGAAATAATGTCAGATTCCACAGGTTAAGGGCTCCATCCCACAACACTATCCCCAACCTCAGATGCCAACTGCAAGTCCAGGAGATCATGTGGGCTACTGTCTGACCCATTATAAGCCAGAAGTTCCCAAGACCCCTCTAGTGAGGTTCAATTTTTCGCTAAAGTGCTTCACAGAACCAAGTCATAGTTTTCTTACTAGATTTCTGGTTTATTGAAAGGATATAACTCAGAAACTGTCAGATGGAGGAGATGCACAGAGAAAGATATGTGGGAGGGGACACAGAGCTTCCATGCCCTCTCTGGGTTACCATCGGCCTGCTATCTCCACCGTTTACCACCAACCTGGAGACTCTCCAGACCCCTTCAGTTAGAGTTTTTATGGAAGCCTCATTACATTGGCATGATTGATTAAATCACTAGTTGAATCATTGATTATTACTGGTTAACTCAACCTCCAGCCTCTCTTCCCCAGAGGTTGGGGTAGGAGCTCAAAATTCTAACCCTCTGTTTACACAGTTGGTTCTCCTGGCAACAAACCCCATGCTTATGGGCTTTCGAAAAGTTACTTTATTAATATAAACTCCCAGGGTGGTTAAAAGGAGCTGGTTAATTAAAAAAACAAACAAACAAAACAAAACCCTCACTTTTACCTTTGGAGCTATTTGCTGCTAAGTCGCTTCAGTCGTGTCCGACTCTGTGCGACCCCATAGAAGGCAGCCCACCAGGCTCCCCCGTCCCTGGGATCCTCCAGGCAAGAACACTGGAGTGGGTTGCCATTTCCTTCTCCAATGCATGAAAGTGAAAAGTGAAAGGGAAGTCACTCAGTCGTGTCCGACTCTTCGCGACCCCATGGACTGCAGCCTACCAGGCTCCTCCATCCACGGGATTTGCCAGGCAAGAGTACTGGAGTGGGTTGCCATTGCCTTCTCCGTTGGAGCTATTTACTCTGGAACTATTTCAGGAAATTTAGCTTTTGAAGACATAAATACTCTCTAAATATTGTAACAAAAGATACTCCCATCACTCTCATTGCTTAGGAAGTTCTAAATTTTAAGAATTGTATACCAAGAATGGGGGGGTCAAATAAATATTTATTAAAAATCACAACATCACAGTAGCATAGTGTCATCAATTGAAACTAAGAATGCTTCTACCTATGTTCCAGAACTTTTACTTTGAAAGTCTAACACTGAAAGAAAAATTCCAACTATACACTGGAAGTCCCACAACCTAACTGTATCACTTATTATTAAAAAAAAAAAATCTAAGTACCCACCAAAAATAAATGTCTATATAAATTTGATATATCCTACAATTTAATACAAAGCATGTATACATGAAAATTCAATCTACATAACTTATTATGGGTATTCAAAAAAGTCCCTGAGCAGTATTTAAGTATAATTTACCTTAAAACATGTAGAAAACTATACAAACTACTATCTGCAATTGTTATAATGTTTTAACTATACATAAAAGCTCAAAATCAATCACGAATGATTTTAAAAAATAATGATTGTCTCTGGTGAGGAACAGAAGTGACAAGGGTCTGGAATGATGATTAGGAGATAATTTTAATTTTGTTAACAGTATGCATATGTTATAAGAAAAAACATATTCGCCTACTACTTTATAATTAAAATTTAATATTGGATAGTTATTAAACTTTAATACTCATTAACATTTATGAATGATTTTTTGGAAACTGTTAAGTAAATATCATGCCTGCTCCATAATCACAGACTTATATTAAGGATTAAGATATATTTCTTCCAATATGTGAAACTATTTTCAGCAAAAGAACCATTTTTGTCAAGTCTGTATACCACAGGTAATGTATCTTGTAGCTATCTATGAAGAAACCACATAGCTCAAATTTAATGTAATCACTAAAATGTTAGCATTATACTTTTATAATAATGTTAACAGTGATGGTACATGCACAATATGGTCTACTCTTTCACTAGCTCATCTGCTTGCATTCTAATGAGCTGTATTCCATTTTATATGATTCCCAGAGTTATGACTACAAAGAATTACAAGCCGCTATGTCTGTGTGATTGAGAGTTTCTTCACAAAGACTCATTCTACCAAAGTTTTGATTTCAGAAACTCTCCTCTAACAAAAATTATTTTGCATTAGGCATTATATAGATTATAGGAGGTGCTAGCAGTAAACAACCCTCCTGCCAATGCTGAAGACGTAAGAGATGCAGTTTCAATCCTTGGTTTGGGAAGATCCCTTGAAGAAGGGCATGGCAACCCACTCCAGTACTCTTGCCTGGAGAATCCCATGGACAGAGGAGCCTGGCAGGCTACAGTCCATGGGGTCACAGAGAGTGGGACGTGACTAAAGCAACTTAGCACACATGCACACATATAGATTCCCTTACCAACATTTTTAACAGCCATTTATACATAAACAAGGGATGGTTTAAATTTGTGCTGGACTGTGAGCAAATCCAGAAGGGAAGAGTACTAGAATTAGGAAGTTAGAGAGCGAAAGGCAACTGTTGTTAAGGATCCAAAAAACAGGTGAGAAAGAAATGTGGTGGTGTAGAGGGAGGAGGATGGGCTTCATACCTATTTTGTAGAGCCATTCTTTATTATTCAGAGCTCTGAATAATAAATCAATATATACACTTTAAAAAGTAAATTCTCTTTTTCTGAGAAAATAGTTGAAATTTCTCTTTAAAGAAAACTTAGACTATTAAAGCTTCTGTTTGATTCATTTTCTGCATGTTTTATCAAATATTCAATATTCCACAATAGAGCAAAGTAGAACTATATTGATAAAAAGTCACTTTAAAATCAATCTTGTTAATCTGACATGCAATATTCTGACATCTAAAAATATCACTGAAATATTACAGTAGAAGAATAGCTCATAGTCCTAAAAGCATAAATCTATAAAATAGCATGCCAAAATCTTAATTTTCTAACTATTACCATTAGATTTCCTCTAGATTTTATTTATAATATAAGAAAATAAAATACAGGCTTATGATTCCATAAGATGTTTTGGATTTTTAGAAAACTAAAGGTCCCCAGAGAAGGAGAGAGCCAGATGACACAACTATAGGATAGGATAAGGAAGAGCTTTTGATTTGTGCTCTTTCTTTTGCCAACATGTTCTGCATGGATCAGTGTTTTCCTCTTTGCTTTTCAAAAAGCAACGGTTGTCAGCTAAAGGCTGTGGGGTAGTATGACCATCACGTGCCTGCTTGTCATGGTGGGTATCAGAAAACAACCAGTGTAGATGGCCTGGATGGTCTCAGATTGAGGTGTTTACAGACTTGCAGCCCTAATAACAAAGAGCCCTAGTAAGTGAGCTATACTGAGAAACAACAGACTATCTGATCTAACTCTTTTGCTATTAAGCTTCCATACACTATTTTTCAATACTTCTTTTTTTTGTTTTTGGCTCATGCCATGTGGCATGCAGAATCTTAGTTCCCTGAACAGGGATTGAACTCACGTCCCCTGCGGTGTCAGCATGAATTCTTAACCACTAGACAACTAGGGGATCCCTTCAATATGTAAATTTTCATATAACAAAATTACAACAAATCATACTTTTGCTTAATACAACTATTCCTTCTACAAATGAAGACACCCTTGCTTAATCACCAAAAGAACAAGTTCCAAATAGTTACTGCAACCACATATGATGATGGCTCCATTTAAGTTCAGTCAGAATCCTACCTGGATATTCTGTAATGAATGCCTTCTATCACTGAGGAGCTTTCATTGATTACTTCAGCTTTTCTAATAAAATCATTCCTATTTTAGGGAGATTGAGCCATTTAATATTTTGAGTAAAGCGCCCCTGAGTAAACAAGGGTAGCCTCATTTTGGAGTTGAGTTCCAGGGTTGCCCAGGGTCATCATTCACGGTCATGTTGAGGTGGGGCCAGAAGCCATGCTCCCTAGTAGAGTATCGCTATTGGTGTGGCTCTCTGCCTTAGAGGGTCTGTAGGAAATGCCCCATGACTGCCGAGCGTTTCTGGTTTGGCTCCCTGGGCAGGCAGGTCCAGAGGCTATGCTCCAAGATGGGTGTGGCTGCTGGCCTGGCTCCCTGTCCAGACAGGGCCATAGATACAGCTCCAAAGATGGAATGGTCCAATCAATGGTTTGGGACCCAAATTGGGCAGAACTGCCAACTGAGCTCTCAGGCTACACGGTACCCCAGGCTTGGCTCTACAGAGGAACAGAGTCACCAGCTAGGGTTTCTGCCTGGATATTATCCACATAAGAATGCAGTCTGCCAAGATTCATGTGCTTCTTGCTGTGGGCCCTCAACCCCATGAGGCAATACCTAAGTGGGCCTCTCAGGAAGCATCTGGGAATGCTGGGGAATATGAATGTCTACCTTAGATTCTAGTGTTACCACTGGAGAAGCTGTCAGTCCAGGGGGACCCCCTTACTATAGCATCACATCAGCCTGGGGAGGGGCAGTGTAGTCAAGGTGAAACCACTCCTCTTACCTTTTTAACGTAGGTTTTCTCAGTTTTTGTGGTCTAGCGGGATGTTTCATCTTCACTTCCAGGTTTTAAGATCTTCATAGAAATATCTTGTTTGTGGAAAGATGCTAGTCGCTTTCTCTGAGGGGAACTGAAGTCAGGAAACATCTGATTTTCCATCTTGCTGACGTCACTCAAAACTGTCTTGCTCTTACTCACTGTGTCTCACTCCATTTATTCCTCGGTGTGGGAGTTTATCTTCCCCCTTTACACAAAAAGAAAGACAGAGAGTTTAAGAGTGGGAATAAAAGGAAAAACACAAATTACAGCAACTAAATAGTTCCTATAAAATAATATTTTATATGATAAATCAAACAATTATACCATGAAAAACCACCATCATACTATATGTCATAATGGATATTGGGAAGATTTCATTCTGATATCCAAATTTTCTTGTTTGGCAATATGCAAATAGAAATGGCCTATCTTTCCCAACTGCCTAATTTAGGGTCAGTGTCTCTTATCATTTTAAATTTCCAAGTAGCTTCCAAATCTGCACACTCTTTATTTTTTCAAAACAACACACTCTTCTTGAATTTAACAGATCTGACTTTAAGGGACTTGCCCCCTTGCTGAGGGATAAAACCCAGATATTAATACTTATCTTTCATACCATGTTATTTCATTTTCCCCTCTAGACCAATGAGTCATTTTTTTTCTCTTTTGTATCTGCCTGAATCAGGCTCTTTTAACTTACTGCCCCAATTCTAACACAGACAAGAAAGGACATTGAGAATCATTTGCTCTGATGGTAAAATTACATAATATAATGACATTCATACATCCTTGACCTTAACAGTTTCTATTTCGTAGGCAAAATTTTGCTTATTGATCAAGCCAGATAGTTTTTAAAATGGCTAAACTATTATCAAAAAAAATAATAAAGTGGAAGAATGATGTAATGAAAGAACCTCAGACCACAAGGAAATATTCTGAGTGAAATGTTATACTTTATAATATTGGGGAGAATCTCAAAGTGCTGTAAAAGGCAACAATTCCTCTTTTGTGTTTTATTGAAGTATTTCCTCATATAACCTTGCACTGAGAAGCACAAACATTTTCCCTGATAACAAAGATAGACATATAATGGAGCCCATAGAGGATAAGGCTGGAGGTTTGACATAAATATCGAATGAGTACTCTGAAAGTGAAAGTGAAGTCGCTCAGTCGTGTCCGACTCTTTGCGACCCCATGGACAGTAGCCTACCAGGCTTCGTGGTCCATGGGATTTTCCAGGCAAGAATACTGGAATGGGCTGCCATTTCCTTTTCCAGGGGATCTTCCCAACCCAGGGATCGAACCTGGGTCTCCTGCATTGCAGACAGATGCCTTACCGTCTGAGCCACTAGGGAAGCCCACTGTAAAAACAGGAGCCCTTTAAAATATGAACCTTAAAGAAACTACAAGCTACTTTCAAAAATCTGAAGGAAATCTCACCTAAGGACGTCAAGCATAACTGCCTAAAGCTTGCCTCAGTGATATTTATAAGGGACAAAATTGCCACCCCAAAATATGTTTCTTCAGCGGCATGTGGGTTATCTCTAGGAATAAATAATCAAGGGCCAGGAGGCTCAGAAAGAACCTCCAAACTTCCCCCTAACTGCCTAAGAGAATGTTATAGATGGATGGCCTATTCCAGGAAGGGACCTATCACCACAAATAACTACAATATGAGCTACAGGTGTAAATAGGGAGGAACCTAGTAAAGTTTATTAAAATTCAAATTTAAATAACACTGAAGTTAGAGGACAAAAATGATCAAAAATATTCACTATGTTGTGAATAGTTTTCAAAAATTCATTATACAATTGATCCTTGAACTACATGAGTCCACTTACACACGGTTTTTTTCACTAAATACTGTGTGATCTGTGGTTGACAGCATTCATGGATGTAGAATGTCAGATAAGGCAAATACAGATGGCCTACAGTAACATGCAGATTTTTGACTACATGGAGAGTCAATGCTCCTAATCCTCATGTTGTTCAAGGATCAACTATTCTTTTCTGTAATTGAGTTAACACAGAAAACTGAAAACAATTACATTTTTCTTCATCAAGGATTTCAGAGATTCAGATTTATTATATAATATTGGAGAAGACTCTTGAGAGTCCCTTGGATTGCAAGGAGATACAACCAGTCCATTCTGAAGGAGATCAGTCCTGGGTGTTCTTTGGAAGGAATGATGCTAAAGCTGAAACTCCAGAACTTTGGCCACCTCATGCGAAGGAAGAGTTGACTCATTGGAAAAGACTCTAATGCTGGGAGGGATTGGGGGCAAGAGGAGAAGGGGACGACAGAGG
>NW_011494613.1:6462662-6477992 GCF_000754665.1 Bison bison bison | reverse complement strand
ACTCATTGGAAAAGACTCTAATGCTGGGAGGGATTGGGGGCAAGAGGAGAAGGGGACGACAGAGGATGAGATGGCTGGATGGCATCACTGACTCGATGGACGTGAGTCTGGGTGAACTCTGGGAGTTGGTGATGGACAGGGAGGCCTGGCGTGCTGCGATTCATGGGGTCGCAGAGAGTCAGACACGACTGAGCGACTGAACTGACTGACTGAAGATCCCCTATCCATCCTTTTCCTTTTGTACAATCTTATGATGTATGACTCAGATAGCTCAATGTTATTATTATGGAATTATTTCACTGTGTTACGATACAGTTATACCTTTAGAGGTGTCTGAAATCTATAAAACGATCTGATCATTTTTAGCTAAAGTTTACTGAGTTCTTATCATGTATCACTTTCTAGTTAAGAGCATTATATTTATTACTTTCTTGAATACTCATTAGAATATTCTCATTTTATAAATTAGAAACCTCATGCTGATACCTTTTTAAAAAATGCTATTTCACTGCTAACATGTGGTGGATCTGAGTTATTGTTTGACTCCAAGACATCTTGCACACTAGCTAGTACATATACAGTTGTCATGCTAAATGAACTCTGTTGTTTTTTTTAAGTAATTTAACCTATTTTCATAGTTTTCTATTTTTTCTAGCCTATTATACTGTAGATAAATACATATATATACACATACATGTATTTATACACACATATACACAATCACAAATATACATGTATAAAAGCGTAGGTTTGTGTGTGCAGGTATGTATATGTGTATATATATGTATATGTGTATATATATATATATGGCATGTTTTTAAAGTGTGTGTGTATACATGTGTTTTCATGTGTGTAGATATTTTTGTCATTTGCAGTGTAACAGGTTAGAAAAAACTAAAAATTACAAAAATGTGTGAAATTACTTTTAAAGGACAATAAAGTCCATTTATTATAAGAACTGTATATACAGCCATATGCATATATTTATATATTAGTGTGTATACTATATATACACATGCACTCACAGTTGTTCACAAATCTATTTATTCTTTTAATGTTGCAAAGGTAAATAACAAAGCTTATTGATGAGACTCTTGGACTAAAGAGATTTTATTTTTGAGCTCTAAAATGTATAATTAGAGGATGTATTTGAACAAGCAGAAAAGAAGACAATTGACAAGACTATAGCTTATACCTTCTCAGTTGTTCTCCAGTGCATTTAGCTTTTAGAAATCCATGCTTTGAATAGGTGAGGAGTGAAAGTTGCTGAATCATGTCCGACTTTTGCAACCCCATGGACTATACAGTCCATGGAATTCTCTAGGCCAGAATACTAGAGTGTGTAGCCTTTCCCTTCTTTAGGGGAATCTTCCCAACCCAGGAATCGAACCCAGGTCTCCTGCATTGCAGGCAGATTCTTTACCAACTGAGCTATCAGGGAAGCCTGATATAGGTATAATGCTCTTATTGACCCAGGACTTCATGGACAATCTTCTCAAATGAACTTGTTGGGTTGTACTTTCTGGGCCTCCCGGGTCCATACTTGCCCAAATTCAAGACCAAAGAAAGAGCCTGGGGTGTGCAATAGAAACATCAATGGTTTAATGCATAGGGGATCTTAGAAGTCTGAAGCAAAGTCCTGGAGCAACACCCCATTGTGTACAACAGATGGTAGTCAGGACATGGTGGCAGTCCTTGCTCCCAGGGGAGCAGGGGGTGGTTGCAGGAGGTCACAGTTTCAGAAGGAAGTGACATCAGGTTGGCTCATTGGTTACCAGGGAAACCTGCAGAGGGGGACATCCTTCACTGCCACCTTGGTAAGAACAATCATTAGCAAGGTGGGAAGGTCAGGCATGTGAACAGAGTGAGGGTGAAGCAGGTGTTGGTTGAGCAGGTGATGTAGAGCGAGCAGGAGCACAGCCATCCTGAGTGGCCTGACCATACAAATTTTAGAGAAACATCATGAAAATACAAGGAGGAATTGGAAAGGATATTCACCATCAATAGCTGAACCTCAAGATATTATGCATTGAGGTTAAAGTAGAATAAAAGCAATCATCCCTGGTGACTCAGTTGATAAAGAATTTGCCTGCAATGCAGGAGACTGCCTGCAGTGCAGAACTGGTTTTGATCCTTGGGTTGGGAAGGTCCTCTGAAGGAGAAAATATCAATTCATTCTAGTATTTTTGCTTGGGAAATCCCATAGACAGAGGAGCCTGGCGGGCTACAGTCCTTAGGATTGCAAGAGTCAGACATGATTTAGCAATTAAACCACCACCACCAGAGTAAATGGAATCAGACATTTTCGTATTAGTCACTTCTTAAATATAGATAATAGTCATTTCTTAAATCTAAATTTTTAAAATTGTAAGGTTTTTCCTGAGTATACTTAAAAATTATTAATAAATAAGTGAATAAATATGAAAATCATTTTATAGACCGATTGGCATTGCTGAAAGAGCATAGCCTACACTATAGAAGCTTCTTTAAGGAGACAAATTTCACTTTCTCACCTAGTTAAAAAGGGCATTCATCACTACTTGACACACAGATGCTGTGGAATAAATGTACTTCCAAAGAACTCAATACCTAGTTCAATTTCCTCCTGACAGTAGCTTTCAAGTTATTTTCCTGGTAATTTTTGTGGGTCGACAGATAGTATTGTCGAACTGCTAATTGACAGACACATTCCCCGAGTGACAGATGGTAGCACAGACCCAATTGTCAGAGTGCAATAATGCTAACTGTCAGAAATGAGAAACAAACACGTCAGAGATCTTTGTTTTACATACACACACACACACAGCACTGAACTACATTAAGAAGTTCATGTGTAGAAGTTAAGCATCACCCTTAAAGGACATTTGATCATAAACTATACCCCAGAGACTTCCCTTAAAAAGATAAATTCTCATAATGGTATCCAAGGTGATTTAGGGTAGTAGAAATAGTTCTCCAACAATTTCACAAAACTTATGGACACTGTTTGGAGAAGGCAATGGCAACCCACTCCAGTGTTCTTGCTTGCCTGGAGAATCCCAGGAAGGGGGAGCCTGGTGGGCTGCTGTCTATGGGGTCACACAGAGTCAGACACAACTGAAGTGACTTAGCAGCAGCAGCATGGACACTGTTTATATATGTTTAACTCTCTTTAACCATGATTCACTACAGCTGCCCTAAGATGTACAATAAAATATTATATTTACCATGTCACTTATAAATAAATACTTTGTGCCTTAATCTGTATTTGAAAAAAAAGAATAAATGTTACTAGTATGAAAATCAAGGGATTAAGGTTTTATGTAAAATAAGGTTATTTTAAACTTAAATATATTCCAAGAATTCAGGAAAAGAATCCCAACTGGCAAGCTGTATATTATGCTATTTATAAGGATATATTTTTAAATGTACATGTTTTAATAAGTCTGCAAAAAGTTGAACATGTAAAGGAGATAAGAGTCATATAAAGAGCCATCAGAAGGACAGAGGAAAAAATGATTTTTAAGATCTCCTCTAGCTTTCATATTTTAGTCCCAGAGAAATTTCAACCTTTCTTTTATATGTCATTTTATGGGCAGGTTTATTGATTAAACTTGGCATGAATTTTATATAATGAACCTGAAAATAATCTCCTTACTCTGTCCAAAGTAACACAGCACTCTGGTAAAAAGACAATCAGGACAATGAATTAACAATAACTCCTGAAGAGCTTTAATTTTGTCTTTCCTGTTTATGAGACTATTTAAGTAGTGTATATAGAAAGTATGACTTAGCTTCCGTGTCCAAACATTCACATTCATAGCTCATAAAATGTGTTTCCTTTGGTCTTGGAGGCATTGTAATCACACTGATGATATCAGTTTAAAAGAAAATCCATGTATATTTTCATTAAAGGTTAATTGTATTTCTAAGCATAGTTAAATCAAGAGGATTCAGGTTCTCTTTTGGTATCTAAGAAAAAATCTTGCACTTTGCATTGAAAACAACTTATTTCAATTAAGGTAGTGAACAGAACAAAAGTTAATGTCTTCAAGTCACACAAATGACAGTAAACTAATTTTTAAAGTGCAAATACATAAGTACAAAGAGAACAGGAGATATGAGAGAGCCAAAAATGTTGGAAACTCTAAGCTAGACGGTAGGCGATAGCTGATTGAACAACCCAGGGAAGTCATATGTTAAGTAGGATTTCAGTGTTTAGCAAATACAAATAGAAGATGCCCAGTTAAATTTGAATCTCAGAAAAATGATGAATAATTATTTTAGAATAAGTCTGTTCAAATTTAACTGAGAATCCTGTAGCAACTCTTAAGTCTTTGGTGGGAGAAGTTGAAAGCAATATAATTAACAAAGAAAACATCAAAAAAACTCAGGAAATGCCTCTGGAAGCAGAGTTTAAGGAGGAACATAAAAGAAAAACTTAAGCTGAGAGTTTTTATGAGGCAAACACCCATTTAACCCGACAAGCAGACTAGAGAATTACTGCCTAAATTCTAAAGCAGCAGTTCCCAAACTTTTGGCATTAGGGATTGATTTTGTGGAAGACAATTTTTCCATGGATGGTGTGTGAGGGATGCTTTTGGGATGATTCAAGTGCATTATCTTTATTGTGCCACTTTATTTCTATAATTATTACATCAGCTCCATCTCAGATCCCCAGGCTTTAGATCCAGGAGGTTGGGGACTTCTGGTCTAGAGAATAAAACAGAGAGTATGAGAAATTTAGAAAATTCAGACCCAGTTGATGTTAAATATTATAGTGAAAACTGGGACTATGTGAAACAGGGTTCCGAAACTACCAGCTCTCATCCAAACTTTACTCTCAGAATACTGACAGGGAGATTTATTCTACCTAAGACAGAGACTGAAAAAGGCTTCCTTATGAACTCTGAACATGCCAGAGAAACAACCTTAGAGACTGATGGAAATTCTTCAGGGAAAAAGCCCATTCACATGCTTCTCCACTGATGCTCAGAAGTGATGGCCATGCACACATACACAGAAATTTCTATCAATCTAGTGCTGCCTTCATTTCTTCATAGACAGTCAAGTGAAGCTAGATATTTGAAGAAAATGTCTAAGAAGTAATACTGAGATCAAAACAAGTAAATAGGGCTTTCCTTGTAGTTTAGTGGTAAAGAATCCATCTGCCAATGCAGGAGGCATGGGTTTAATCCTTCATCTAGGAAGATCACACGTACCACGGAGAAACTAAACCCGCGTGCAACAACTATTACTGCTTCAAAGCCTGGGAGCCACAACTATTGAACCTGAGTGGCTTAGAGCCCATGCTCCAAAACAAAGAGAGACCGCTGCAGTGAACAGTTCACACCATGACTAGAGAGTAGTCCCCATTAGCCAGAGAAAACTCTGAGTGGCAACAGACACCCAGCACAGCCAAAAGTAAACAAATAAAACTATATATAGGTATGCATATATATATATATACATATTAAAAATGTGAAAAATAGAAACTTGGAGGAGTAAGAAACTGTACAAGGTAAAGATAATTCCAAAATCTCAGTGAATAACTGAATACAAAAATCCATGACAAAGTGTTTTGCTAAAAGCGCATTATTAATATTAAAAAAGGCATGTTAAAAGCAAAATTATAGCATAATTCAATAAGTATTTCTTGAATAAGTTTGAGGACACATCAAAAATTAAAGAAAATACAAGTAAAATAAAATTAAGAGAAGCAAAATGCTCAGTTCAGTTCAGGTCAGCCACTCAGATGTGTCCAACTCTTTGCAACCCCATGGACTGCAGCATGTCAGGCTTCCCTGTCCATCACCAACTCCTGGAGCTTGTTCAAATTCATGTCATTGAGATGGTGATGCCATCCAGTCATCTCATCCTCCGCCGTCCCCTTCTCCTCCTGCCTTCAATATTGCCAAGCATCAAGGTCTTTTCCAACTAATCAGTTCTTCACATCAGGTGGCCAAAGTATTGGAGCTTCAGCTTCAGCATCAATCCTTCCAATGAATATTCAGGACTGATTTCCTTTAAAATGGACTGGTTTGATCTCCATGCAGTCCAAGGGACTCGCAAAAGTTTTCTCCAACACCACAGTTCAAAAGCATCAATTCTTTGGCACTCAACTTTCTTTATAGTCCAACTCTCATATCCATACATGACTACTGGAAAAACCATAGCTTTGACTAGACGGACCTTTGTTGGCAAAATAGTGTCTCTGCTTTTTAATATGCTGTCTAGTTTGATCATAGCTTTTCTTTCTAGGAGCAAGAATATTTTAATTTCATGGCTGCAGTCACCTTCTGCAGTGGTTTTGGATCTCCAAAATTTAAAGTCTGTAACTGCTTCCATTGTTTCCCCATTTATATGCCATAAAGTGATGGGACCAGATGCCATGATCTTAGTTTTCTGAATGTTGAGTTTTAAGCCAACTTTTTCACTCTCCTCTTTCACTTTCATCAAGAGGCTCTTTAGTTCTTCGCTTTCTGCCATAAGGGTGGTGTCATCTGCATATCTGAGGTTATTGATATTTCTCCTGGCAATCTTGATTCCAGCTTGTGCTTCATCCAGTCCAGCATTTCTCATGATATAATCTTTATATAAGTTAAATAGACAGGGTGACAATATACAGCCTTAATGTACTCCTTTCCCTATTTGGAACCAGTCTGTTGTTCCATGTCCGGTTCTAACTGTTGCTTCTTGACCTGCATATAGATTTCTCAGGAGGCAGGTCAGTTGGTCTGGTATTCCCATGTCTTTAAGAATTTTCCACAGTTGTGATATACACAAAGATTTGATGTAATCACTAAAGCAGAAGTACATGTTTATCTTGTATTCTCTTGCTTTTTCAATAACCCAAAGGATGTTGTCAATTTGAACTCTGGTTCCTCTGCCTTTTCTAAATCAAGCTTGAAAATCTGGAAGTTCATGGTTCACATACTATTGAAGCCTGGCTTGGGGAATTTTGAGTATTACTTTGCCAGCAGTGAGATGAGTTCAATTGTGCAGTAGACTGAACATTTTTTGGCATTGCCTTCCATTGGGATTGGAATGAAACTGACTTTTCCAGTCCTGTGGCCACTGCTGAGTTTTCCAAATTTGCTGGCATATTGAGTGTAGCACTTTCACAGCATCGTCTTTTAGGATTTGAAATAGCTCAACTGGAATTCCATCACCTCACTAGCTTGTTCGTAGTGATGCTTTCTAAGGTCCACTTGACTTTGCATTCCAGGATGTCTGATTCTAGGTAAGTGATCACACAATCATGGTTACCTGAGTCATGAAGATCTATTTTGTACAGTTGTATTATTGTGTATTCTGTGTATTCTTGCCAACTCTTCTTAATATCTTCTGCTTCTGTTAGGTCCATACCATTTCTGTTCTTTTTTGTGCCCATCTTTGCATAAAATTTTCCCTTGGTATCCATAATTTTCTTGATGAGATCTCTAGTCTTTCCCATTCTATTGATTTCCTCTATTCTTTGCATTGATCATTGAGGAATGCTTTCTTATCTCTCCTTGCTTTTCTTTGGAACTTCCCATTCAAATGGGAATATCTTTCCTTTTCTCCTTTGTCTTTCACTTCTCTTCTTTTCTCAGCTTTGTAAGGCCTCCTCAGACAGCCATTTTGCCTTTTGCATTTCTTTTTTCTTGGAAATGGTCTTGATCCCTGTCTCATGTACAATATCACAGACCTCCATCCATAGTTCTTCAAGCACTCTGTCTATCAGATCTAATCCCTTGAATCTATTTTTCACTTCTACTGTATAATCATAAGGGATTTGATTTAGGTAATACCTGAATTGTCCAGTGGATTTCCCTACTTCCTTCAATTTGTCTGAATTTTGTAATAAGGAGTTCATGATCTGAGCCATAGTCACCTTCCAGTCTATAGCAAAAGGTAGCTATAGGATTAATTCCAAGAGCAGTGATTTTTAAACAGAAGATTTCTAGAAATGAAGATATGGGAGGAAAATCATTGTTTGAATTTCAAATGGAAAGAGACTATCAAATATAATATATATAGGTATTATATATATATAAGATATATCTATATAAGTATGATAGATACAAGTAGATGCACATCAAGTCTTAAATAATCACAAAATCTGAGGACTTTTCTCAAAGACACTGCATGTCCTATAAATTAAAAACAGTTTACTTACAAATGATCAACCATTGGATGAACTGGGACTTCTTAAGTGCAACATTGTAAACAAAAGTCAGTGAAACAGTGTCCTAAAGCTGTGGGGAAAAAATTCCCACTTAGAATTCTATTCCAAACTTCAGAGTTACATAATTATAAAAAGCTTTGGAGACACAGAAGATTTCAGTGGATTTTGCCTTCCACACCCATCTTTTTTTCAGGAAACTACTAGACATGATGCTTCCATAAGATGAGGGAATAAAACAAGAGGGAAAGCTTGGGATCCAAGAAGCAGTTGATCCAACCTACAAGAGAAGTAAAGGAAAACCTTAGGTTAAGGATAAGGACAGTCCCTAAGTGACAACTGTACAGCTGACTTTTAGAGCAACATATCTTTATTGCAGCAAGTCAGAAATTCTGGTAGACATGATTTCAAGAAGATAAAACTGACAGAATACTGGATATGTTTTACTGTATTGAGAAAAATATGTAGAAAATTAAGGTATGGTTTAGACATGAATTAGCTTTAAGAACTATCTAAAGTTCTAGGAGAAAACAATCCTAACAGCAACCAACAATACGGAAGCTTATTAAAAAGGGAAAATTAAAATCCCAAAAATGAACAAAAATAGTCATATTATATTGTATTGATTAGCTGTGAACTACATTTATATAGATATGAAAATAAAATTACCTAGTATGTATGTGTACATTGTGTATATGTACACAAACATATGGGGAAATATGGGGGACAGGAAAGTTGTATGTGGAGGATGGTGAATAGATAAGTGAGTAAAAGTTAGCTAAATACTCATTTCCCTAGATAACTGCTAAATAGCTAATGGCCAAATCTGAAAATTTAAGAAATATAGTACAAGCATATTTCTTAGGCATATGAGCATAAATACTGAAAAAAGACACTTAAAGAATATAATGTGATCATTTCTAGGAATAGGAAAATAGCACCTGATGTTGAGGAGAGAGGTGACCCTCAGAGCAGAGTAGGCTGCTTGTTAATCTACTAGACACTATGAGTAATGTTCCAGCTAAGATGCCTCTTCAACTTAGAACATTCCAAACTAAGTTAAGGTAGAGCTTTTAAGAATGTGCTTCTTAAAAATAAATCCACACATAAATGGTCAATTGATCTTTGACATCTGTGCCAAGAAAATACAGTGGGAAAGGATAAGCTCTTTAACAAACGATACTGAGAAAATTGAAAATCCACATGTAAGATAATGAATACACAAAAATAAACTATATATACAATAACCTGGAGAAGGAAACAGCAACCCACTCCAATATTCTTGCCTGGAGAATTTCATGGACAAAAAGTCCTGGTGGGCTACAGTCCGTGGGGTCACAAAGAGTCGGACACGACTGAGCAACTAACACACTTACACAATCAGCAAAATTAAGCTCTGCTGCTGCTGCTAAGTCACTTCAGTCGTGTCCAACTCTGTGTGACCCCATTTATGGCAGCCCACCAGACTCCCCTGATGGGCTCCCTCCCTGGGATTCTCCAGGCAAGAACACTGGGTGGGTTGCCATTTCCTTCTCCAATGCATGAAAGTGAAAAGTGAACGTGAGTCACTCAGTCGCCTCTGACTCAGCGACCCCATGGATGGTAGCCCACCAGGCTCCTCCATCCAGGGGATTTTTCAGGCCAGATAAAAACTTCAACATAAAATTAAAAAAATATATATAACCTCTAGAATAAGGGGAAAACCTCATGATATGAGTTTTGGAAATGACATCAAAAGCACAGACAACAAAATAAAAAATAAATAAGTGGGACTTCAGACCAAAAAGCTTCTGCACAGCAAAGGAAACAACAGAATGAAAGGCAACCCATGGAAGGGGAGAAAATATTTGTGAAATCTTATGTCTGATAAAGAGTTAATTTCCAAAACACATAAGTAACTCCTGCAACTCAGTAGCAAAAAGGAAAAAACCCTAATAACCCAATTTAAAAAATGGAATAAAGACTTGGATGGATATTTCTCCAAAGAAGACATATAAATGGTCAACGTCACTAATCAGCAGAAAACGCTAATCAAAAACAGAGCTACTATTGTTTTATCCAACAACCACACTTCTGGGTTAACTATCAAAATATTTAAAGTCAGGGTCTCAAAAACATATTAAACTATTCATGGCAGTGCTTTTCACAATGACCAAGATGTAGAAACAACCTAAATATCCTTCAGTGTACTGAATAAATTGGAGAAAATGGGACATACAGTTAACCTTGAACAACAAACAACATGGGGGTTTAGGTGGTAACCCTGCTAGCAATTTGAAACTCCACATTACTTTACAATCAGTTGTCCATTTCCAAGATTTGCATGCTCAGATTCAACCAATCAAAGACAGTGTACATTACTTTTTGAAAAAAAACAAATGGGTGTAAGTGGAGCCAGGCAGTTCACACACATGTTGTTCAAGGGTCAACTGTAGATTCAGTAGAATATTATACAACCTTAAGAGAAAAGAAAAGAGAAGGAAATCCTGTCACTTGTGACAATGTAGATGAACTGGAGGACATAAGTGGAATAAGCCAATCTAAGGACAATTACCACATGATGCCACTCATATGAGGTATATAAAATAATGAAATGTAGAACCAGAGGATAGGATGGTGGTTGTCAGAGGCTTGAGGGAGATAGATATGGGGAATTTCTGATTAGGGTGTATAAAATTTCAGTCATGCGAGATGAGTAAGTTCTAGAGATCTGATGTACAATGTTGTAACTACAAATAGTGATAGGGTATTTTATATTTAAAAATCTATTAAGAGGGTCCATCTCTTGTTAAGTTTTCTTAGTATAATTAAAAAAAAAAAGAGTATGAGTCTGGAATTATTTTCTGAGCATCTGGCTTACAAATATAAGTCTTGTACTAGTAAGTGAGGGCAAGTCATTCAGTCGTATCTGACTCTTTGCGACCCCATGGACTATAGAGTCCATGGAATTCTTTAGGTCAGAATACTGGAGTAGGTAGCCTTTCCCTTCTCCAGGGCATCTTCCCAACCTAGGGATTGAACCCAGGTCTTCCACATTGCATGTGATTCTTTACCAGCTGAGCCACAGGGGAAGCCCTGTACCAGTGAGAAACCTGAGCTATTCTTCATCTGTGTAAATACTGTTTTCTGAAGATTCTACCTTCTTTTATTACATACAGTTATTTGCAGGCTACACATTCCTAGAAATAGTTGGAGGAAGGAGAAGCAGGGTTGGACGGGGGTTAGATAACTGATGGGGTACATTTAAAGAAAAACACTTCAGTAGCAGCATATGATGACAGAATCAAGACTTTTCTACTCTATTCTATGTCAGAGGACTAGGAATCTCAGTGAGGAATAATGTTATCTCAAGACAGCAGAACTGTATTCATCACGGGGAATTGACTAGAATCTTCTACGTTTAACTGTCTTCTTGCTGTGATTGTAGCTCTGAGGGGAAATTCGCTTAATAACTAAGTAAAGAAAGATGAAGAAAAAGTATCATGTACCTCTCAGCCAACTACAGAACACGGATTCAAGCCATTTTCTCAGCTGAAGGATAATCTAAGAAAGTAGTTAAAAAATTTGACATATTCAAGAAAAAATTTCAATGAAATAAGAACCAAAATGTAAAATATAATTGTCACATGATTGTCTTTTAACATTATAAGGTAAAGTAAATGCTACATACATCAGACTAGAGGAAAATATTGCCTACTGTGTAACAAAATTCAGACTTTCCTTGGATTTGTTTTCAAATGCCAGAAGTCAGCACAGTGTCAAGTACTGGGGTTAACAATGATGACTATATATTGGGGGTTTAGGCAATGGCACCCCACTCCAGTACTCTTGCCTGGAAAATCCCATGGACAGAGGAGCCTGGAAGGCTGCAGTCCATGGGGTCGCTGAGGGTCGGACACGACTGAGCGACTTCACTTTCACTTTTCACTTTCATGCATTGGAGAAGGAAATGGCAACCCACTCCAGTGTTCTTGCCTAGAGAATCCCAGGGATGGGGGAGCCTGGTGGGCTGCCGTCCATTGGGTCACACAGAGCCAGACACGACTGAAGTGACTTAGCAGCAGCAGCAGCAGCACTATGTGTCTGGCACAGTTTATCCACAGCAAAAGCCCTATTGGGTAAGAACTAGTGTTATCTCTCTTTAAGAAGTGAGGAGATTGAGGCATGGATGGCTTAAAATTCTTATCCAAGAATTGATCTTATAAAATGATTGACATAGGAATTAGAGCTAGGACCTCAGGCTTTATAATAAGTACTATGGTGCTGTGTTATGTTCTCTCTTCCAAAATGTAGGACCAAATAATTTTAACATTTACATAATAAAAAACAAAAGAAGATGTTTTAAAATGTGCATAAAGTCAAAAATTATAACCTCTTTCTGACTCAGAAAAGAAACAAAGATTAGAATACAGGAATGCAAAGGATAAGATATAAAATAACTGAAAGAAGTTATTTAAACCGGTTATGCACAGAAGACATATTGCATAAAATATATTAATTTAATACAATATTCTGCATCTAAAACCCCAGCTATTTTAGCACGTATAAGTAAATATGGAAGGTTTGGTTCCACATTTAATAAAGTAGGCCAAAATTCTTGCTTTACAAAGAGAAACTTTTATAAAAACTATATTAATCTTGAAATAAGATGGAGAATTATATAAAAGTGAAGAAATATATGACTGAAAATTTCAGATCTGTTCATTTAAATAGATTTCAGTATGCACGCTCAACTGCTGGAGTCATTTCCTACTCTGTGTGACCCTATTGACTGTAGTATGTTATAAACTGGAGCAATATATTGAATCTTATGTAATTGTTAAGTTGTGTCCAACTCTTTGCAACTGTATGGACCATAGCCCACCAGGCTCCTTTATCCATAGGATTTCCCAGACATGAATACTGCAATGGGTTGCCATTTCCTTCGCCAGGAGATCTACCTGACCCAGGGATTGAAACTGCATCTCCTGCATTTCCACTGAGCCACCAGGGAAATCCCAATATACTGATAGATAATATCAATTTTAGCATATGTTGACATTTCAAGTAATCTATTACAGACATGGAAATTTCACTCTGCCTTGTGCATTACTATTAGACTGTTTGCACATATTATGTGATGTATTTATTGCACAGAAAAGAATCATAAACCTGGCAGTGACAAATTACATAACCAGGAAAACAGAAAACAACAATGTAAATAATATAACAACACATTCACACTCTGAAATGTGTCACTGGTGGTTAGAGAATATAAATAAACATTTTTGTTAGGAATCAATGCAATTTTCTTTATTATCATGTTACAAGTCATATGATAGTCATCGGCTGATGTAAAATCTGAATTACTTGGTCAACTGTAATTAAATGAAAAAAGGAATAAATCATTTTCTCATTATAGAACTAAATTGACATGGCATTCATAAGTATTTTCTCAGCAAATTTTGGTTGGAAAGAAAAATGAAAGAAATTCAGATTATATTTCTATAAATTTCTGCTGTTAAGCTTTGGAGTTAATAAAGAAGATTTGTATTATTACTATTCCAAGGCTGTTACTTGCTGTCAATTACATATGCAATCCAGGAAGCAGCATAACATTTATTACTTTTGTTCATGAAGGAAATAGAAGATATTCATTAGTTCTGGTTAAATAGCCCAATCCTTTCTGTCAGAGTGACAAGACAAGGTCTCTTGGATACATAGTAACAAATCCTGTAACAAAGGAATCCTGAAAGGTAATTAAAAAGGACCAAGGAGCAATTGGATCTTATCTAAGAACCTCAAAAAGTGACACAGCCCATAATGTTAAGAAAATGGCAGAACCAGTCAAGTTGTCAGTCTTCTCTGTCTCTTGCCGCCTTGTGTTCGAAGTGGAAGAACAGCTGTGGTGAGTGCACTCTGTGCACTATAAGGCTTTACCCTTCATCATCTCCTGAGAGTGACATGCATTTTCTGTCTCAGACACCCATACTTATGGAAGCGGCTAAATATGTACATTTCTATTCAAACTTTGAATAATATGAAGTAATAAACTTTGTCTTTTGACATCTGCCCTCTGCAGAACATAACTTCTGTCCCAACCTTTAAGAATTTAAAGTCTACATTTCAACTTTGTAGCCATCATTAAACGCAAATTCTTTCAATGCATGAAGATTGAACATTTTCAGTTATATAAAAATGCACAAGCAAATGTTTGCTAAAAACATGTGATCTGTTGTTATAATGTCATATTTGCATGTTATTAGATTCATTTTACATTATAAAGTACTGCCTTAATGCACTGAAACCTTTCATGGTTAAAATAAGAGGCTTTAAGGAAAAGAATAAAATATTGATCAGTTTATAGCTTATTTCTTGAGTTACTTTTGTGAATATTCCTGTTAAGAGACAGGTGCAAAATGATTCTAGATAAGTAGTACAGAACAATAAAAACCAGTGGTGAGCTGCTCGGACCTGGGAAGAGCACAAAACGCAGCCCCAACTGAGTCTGCGCCTCTGAGGACTACCTGAGTGCCTGAACCTGAGCAGCTTGGACCTGGGAGGTGCATGCAACCCAGGGCCAGCCTCGGATTGTTCCCGGCGGAACAACCTGGAGTCCGAGCAGTGTGGGCAGGGAGGCTACACGCGCCGTGAGCGGGGGGCAGACCCAGTGTGGCTGAGGCACTGCGAGCGCACGCCAGTGTCATTTGTTTGCAGCATCCCTCCCTCCCTCCCCATAGCGCGACTGAACAAAGAGAAGAAATACAGCTCCACCCACCAGAACACCGACACAAGCTTCCCTAACCAGGAAACCTTGACAAGCCACCTCTACATACCCACACACAGCGAGGAAACGCCACAATAAAGAGAACTCCACAAACTGCCAGAATACAGAAAGGACTCCCAAACTCAGCAATTTAAACAAGATGAAGAGACAGAGGAATACCCAGCAGATAAAGGAACAGGATAAATGCCCACCAAACCAAACAAAAGAGGAAGAGATAGGGAATCTACCTGATAAAGAATTCCAAATAATGATAGTGAAATTGATCCAAAATCTTGAAATTAAAATGGAATCACAGATAAATAGCCTGGAGACAAGGATTGAGAAGATGCAAGAAAGGTTTAACAAGGACCTAGAAGAAATAAAAAAGAGTCAATATATAATGAATAATGCAATAAATGAAATTAAAAACACTCTGGAG
>NW_011494613.1:6430114-6462310 GCF_000754665.1 Bison bison bison | reverse complement strand
TTAAACTGTTGAAAGAAAATAACCTACAGCCCAGATTATTGTACCCAGCAAGGATCTCATTCAAGTATGAAGGAGAAATCAAAAGCTTTTCAGACAAGCAAAAGCTGAGAGAATTCTGCACCACCAAACCAGCTCTCCAACAAATACTAAAAGATATTCTCTAGACAGGAAACACAAAAATGGTGTATAAACTCGAACCCAAAACAATAAAGTAAATGGCAACGGGATCATACTTATTAGTAATTACCTTAAACGTAAATGGGTTGAATGCCCCAACCAAAAGACAAAGACTGGCTGAATGGATACAAAAACAAGACCCCTACATATGTTGTCTACAAGAGACCCACCTCAAAACAGGGGACACATACAGACTGAAAGTGAAGGGCTGGAAAAAGATTTTCCATGCAAATTGGGACCAAAAGAAAGCAGGATTCACAATACTCGTATCAGATAAATTAGACTTTAAAACAAAGGCTGTGAAAAGAGACAAAGAAGGTCACTACATAATGATCAAAGGATCAATCCAAGAAGAAGATATAACAATTATAAATATATATCCACCCAACATGGGAGCACCGCAGTATGTAAGACAAATCCTAACAAGTATGAAAGGAGAAATTAACAATAACACAATAATAGTGGGAGACTTTAATACCCCACTCACACTTATGGATAGATCAACTAAACAGAAAATTAACAAGGAAAAAAAAAAACAAAACAAAACATGTATCTATAAAGCTCACTAAAGCAAAGCACAGTAAAATGAGGTATGGCAATAAAAGGCGTTAAATTTATCAAAAAAAAAAAAAAAAATAAAGTGCTGAAAAATTAAAAAAAATAAATAAATAAATAAAAACCAGTGGTTCACTTTACTATTTGGCAAAAGTATAAAACTTAAATATATAATTTCTATTTTGAGTCATTAGGTGTTATTTATTATATACTAAGAGCTCTATTAATAGGAAATTGTTCTGAAAATTATGTATATGAAAAATTTCCATTACTATGGTATTAAGAATTTCTACCCTTCTTTAAGCTTCGTTTTTCAATTAAGCTAGTGAAACAAAATTTTATTCAGAATCTATCTTATAAAATATACTCAGGAGGTAGTAATTGACAACAGTGAGTAGGAAACTCACTTTTGACATATAGATCCAAAGTAAGATCTGCACTGAGTTTTAGAGCCAGGTGACTTCAACCAAGAAAGGCATGCATTGTGCCTCTGCCTGGTCCATTCTGAGGTCAGTAGTTTTAACCAGATTAAACTACCACATTTTCCATCTTCCTTTTCCATCAGTCCTTTCTGAGGCAGAGCCTATCTTATTTGGATGCTCCTTCATGTTTCTTTTCTTTAGTTAAGTGACCTCTCCAGGACACAACTAGTTTTTCCAAACAGAAATGAGTGACTTAGAGTAAATGATAAAGCTTAATAAGCTCACTCATAAATGCAATTATTTTCTTATTTTCCTATAGTAATTTTATTTACATACAACTTTTTACTGAATGCTTTCACTAGATATGATCTAGTGGTTAGTAGTCCTACGAAGAAAAATACACAGTCTTATTGGATTGATTTATCTCATAGAGAAACTGATCTTTAAGAAAGCTGTGCCTAGAATACAATGTTGGAGATTCATGTAATAGTCTCAACTATTGTCTTGATAAAACCATGTGCACTTCTAACATCTAAGTAGAGTTTAGTTTAAAACTTCATAGTACACATAATTAAATATTAAATTTATTATGCATATTTGATGTCTGTTTGCTGATTTAGCTATGTTAAAGTACCATGATGTTTTATGTTATTCTTTATTGACAGAATTCATGGGGCCCCTTTTAAAAGTTCACTTTGGGAATGATCCCCAAGTAAGACTTGATGAAACAGCATATTCTTTGTCATGTTTGACTTTTTAATTAAAGAAAGAAATGTTCCGTATAACTACTCTGAACAGTTAGCATTAATGTGAGTATGGCTTTCCAAAGCAGTGTTTTCTGACAGGTTTTCATTCGTGTGGCTTGATTTGCATTATCAACAACCAAGAAGGATAAAAGACAAGAAAACTACGGATAATATATCATAAACTTGATTTAAAAAATTCCCATAGGCAAGGTTGTTTGCTGTACATCAAATTAGCAACATGGGCAAGATGTAATTTACACTTGCTTTCAGGCAATGTAGAGACAGAATGCTTAATTATTTATTAATGAAGCCTTAATTAATCTTCTGAAATTCATTTGTTTGAGAAATATGGGCTTTATCTTACAAGGCAAAATATCAAGTAATTAGCAATATAAAATTTTTACTCTGTTGAAAATTCAAGTGCGCACCTAACGTCCACAATCTGTATGCAATGATGCTAACACGAATACATCAATTATTCAATCTCCATTACTTACAGAACTGATTTATAATGTAGTAAAAGGGCATAACTTGTATGGTCTAGTTATTTTTAAGTCGTTAATAAGCCTCCATTTGCTTTAGAATATATATATATATATTTACATATATGTAATTTAAAATTAAGACTACTCACATATTACATTTTAATTAGATTTCATGACAATGGATGGATTTTTGCTATCATTTCTGTCTCAGATAATGATATCTGTTATAGAAAAATAGCATAAACTGGTATGTGTCTATGGAGAAAAGTTATGAGCCACATATTACATATATTATTTATAAAAATCATGCTTGGCTTTCGTGATTTAATAAAGAAATATAATGTTAAATGTTAAAATACTGAATTCTCCTTTAAAATGTGTCCTTCTAAAATATTTTTATAATACCAAGTTCTATTTCATCAGAGAAAATGTTGAGGACATTTTATAGATGAAAGAATTATTTGAGTAAACTTGCCCAAGGTGAGAGGCTAAAAATGTGGCAGATTAAGACTTGCAACCAGGAGGCCAAGTTCTTTTTTTTCAAGCAGATAATATATTTTCTCCAAGAACCTTGAAGACACAGGTCCCTTAGGTTTTCCAAGACTTTACTTTCGTCTAAGAAACCAAGTAACTTAGCCAGATACCTTTCATGTCTGTTTCATATTCAAAAAGCATATCTTAGTACTTATTTCTAAAGAACTTGTTGCTTTTTGGTGTCTCACTTAAGAAGGTGCTTTTATATTTTTTTTTTTGAAAGCAGGAAGAGATGACTCTTGAAATAAATAAAAAATACAGTGAGACATTATATGTAATTTCAAATACAGTTCAAAAAAGAAATACTGAAGCTATCTAGAATACCGAGAGGGAAACTTACAAAGCAGATAGAATTTGCTCATGATCTTGGAAAAAATAGAAGGGTGTAGATGAATGAAAGGGAGTCCAGAAAGAATTTTCCGTGTAGTGCTGATGGTGGGCACAGTAAAAGCTGAGCAAAGATATGACAGGAAGACACATCAGGCCTTATGCTAAAGATAAAGAGTAGGTCCATCTCATGCCACTTGAGAATATGCTCAATTAAGCTGCCTGATTGTATGTTACAGTAGAGAAGTAACTTTTTCCCCCCACAATTCCTCCTTGTATATGATAACAGTTAAGAGAAAGACAAGAAAGTCTTTTTATAGAGTACAGACAAGTAATACATCAGATCAGATCAGATCAGTCACTCAGTCGTGTCTGACTCTTTGCGACCCCATGAATCGCAGCACGCCAGGCCTCCCTGTCCATCACCAACTCCCGGAGTTAACTCAGACTCACGTCCATCGAGTCAGTGATGCCATCCAGCCATCTCATCCTCTGTCATCCCCTTCTCCTCTTGCCCTCAATCCCTGCCAGCATCAGAGTCTTTTCCAATGAGTCGATTCTTCATGTGAGGTGGCCAAAGTACTGGAGTTTCAGCTTTAGCATCATTCCTTCCAAAGAAATCCCAGGGCTGATCTCCTTCAGAATGGACTGGTTGGATCTCCTTGCAGTCCAAGGGACTCTCAAGAGTCTTCTCCAACACCACAGTTCAAAAGCATCAATTCTTCGGTGCTTAGCCTTCTTCACAGTCCAACTCTCACATCCATACATGACCACAGGAAAAACCATAGCTTGACTAGCTGGACCTTTGTTGGCAAAGTAATGTCTCTGCTTTTGAATATGCTATCTAGGTTGGTCATAACTTTCCTTCCAAGGAGTAAGTGTCTTTTAATTTCATGGCTGCAGTCACCATCTGCAGTGATTTTGGAGCCCAGAAAAATAAAATCTGACACTGTTTCCACTGTTTCCCCATCTATTTCCCATGAAGTGGTGGGACCGTATGCCATGATCTTCGTTTTCTGAATGTTGAGCTTTAAGCCAACTTTTTCACTCTCCACTTTCACTTTCATAGCAACACACAAAAATTAAAACATTTTCAATTTTACAGTACAATATCTTGAAGAGTTCAGTAGTACAGTACAACAGCTGACTTACAGGGGCTCGAATCAAGTGAATAGGCAAGAAGAGTTACTGACTGGAGGAGGGAGAGGAGGTGGGAGACAGTAAAACTGAAGGATCATCAGCAATACGGGAAAGACAGCAGGCTGCAATTTCACTCACACCTGATGTTGATGGCACAGGTTCTGGTTCCTTGCTGGAGTCAATTCTACTTTCTTGCAAAAAATGATACAGTGATGTCTGGATAGTAGTCTTTTGTCTCTCATCATAGATGACATGGTATTACTGGATTACATTCTGAATGGCTGCTGCAACCTTCCTGTATGGTTTAAAGTTTGGGTCCTATGCTTCAAAAACTAACAGATCCTCTTCAAATAAAGAAATCTCCTTGCCGCTTACCACATTGTGAATCTCTTTGGTTCTTCAGTAGTACCAGCTATTGATACATCACCACTGCGTTTATGCTTGCTTCCAGATATGCTAGGCTTGAAATAAATATATTGTACTACTGTACTCTATACAGTACTGTAAAGTACACAAAAGCGATATATAGAGGATGCACGCATATGACAACATATGCCAGATGCATGAACTAACTTACATGATTTGACATGTGAACACACGTTCAGATCTTAAAAGTTCCCAGCTTGAAGATTTTTATGCAGTTTGCATCTCTTAATCTCACATGTTGCTGCTGCTGCTGCTAAGTCGCTTCAGTTGTGTCCGACTCTGTGCGATCCCAGAGACGGCAGCCCACCAGGCTCCCCCGTCCCTGGGATTCTCCAGGCAAGAACACTGGAGTGGGTTGCCACTTCCTTCTTCAATGCATGAAAGTGAAAAGTGAAAGTGAAGTCGCTCAGTTGTGTCTGACTCTTAGCAACCCCATGGACTGCAGCCCACCAGGCTCCTCCTTCCATGGGATTTTCCAGGCAAGAGTCTTGGAGTGGGGTGCCATTGTAGCTAGAATAGGAAAAAGGAGTCCAGAATGGAGGTGGCTAACAGAAAAAGAAGGGAAAAGCCTGCGAAAATAGAACAAAGGAAGGTCCGAGGATCAGAGTGAGGACCTCAGGTAAAAAAGCAATTTATGCCATCTATTGTACCCCTTGATTCTGAAAAACTTGTGGTTTTCAAGAAACGTGTGGTTTCTTGAGTCAAGTATATAAAACATAGCATATCATGTATTTCCCACCATTGTGAAGACCTGATCACAGGTCTGATCACAATAGTTATGCCATCTATCGTACCTCTGAAAAACTTAATGCTTAGCACTAATTTCACTGATGAATATATGCATTCACATTCATTGGAATGAATGTAATGTTAAACAAATTTCTCTTAAAAAAATTACAACCATGTGTCAAAATTATATTTGGAACTTGAAGAGAGAAGAAAAATAAGCCCCAGCTTGGGGAGGATGGGTATGGAGGGAGAGAAGAAGCGGTAGTATAAATAAGGAGGTAGTAAAATCCTGGACTATCTGCCTAAATGTTTCTAAACTATCTTATCAGTTGACTAGTGATCCTAAATTTACAAAGAATTTTAATTTCATTAAGGTCTATCAAAATATCTTTCAAGTATTTAATTCAGAATACCAAATACACCCACGAATGGCTGAATTACAAGGATGTTCTGTATCCAAAAGACTTAGGACCATTTTCTTTCTTCAGTTTCAGTGAATAAAGATCTGCTTACTTCTGAAAAAGTTATTAATTGGATTTGGTGCTTATTTTATTACTTTTAAAATTCCATACAGATACTGGCTAATTTATACAGTAAATATACAATCATAATTACTAGTAATATTGTAAATACATTGATATGATTCTCTTAAGTAAATTTACTACATTAAGGGAAATTTTCCAAACAAAAATGTCTTTGCAATTTAATTTCCATGGTAGATATTTCAGTTAGTCTTTGGACCTGAAATTTTATATTTTGTATGTTTGAATTTATTTGCCTTCTTCTTTACTCCTCTCTCCCCTCTTCTCTCTCTTTTGCAAGTGTAATGAGAAGCATTAACACAGGTAAAGTTCTTGGTCTGGTTTGCTCTAACAAGTGACGCATATGAACTAAGGTAACAGAATGAACTTCTGTCAAGACAATTCCTAAAATTAGGAATCCAGAGCTATATTTTTCATTACTTCTATTTTCTCAGAAATTAAAATAATGTTATTTTACTGCCCTATTACTACTTCTTACGTTTAAAGGACAGAAATTAAGAATCCAGTGTTGCCTCTCAAGGTTTTCCCATATGTTTCTTAATGTGAGATCATGTTACTAGAATCGCGAGTGAACTAAACCATTTAGTTGATACTGGATAAACACCCTGGTACTGATAGGATATTTTAGGTATATATGAAGGGTTGATCTTGTTCCATAGTTGCATAGCTTGTTGTAGCTAATAAAATGGAATTTATCTGTAATTGTGGAGCTCCCAGAAGCTTAAAAAAAACTATATGAAAGTAGATTCACTCTTATTGAAGCTATGAACACAACTATATTTTAATGAAGAATGCCATGAGCCAGTAGAGACTTCAAATAATATTTGTTCTATTTATGTGTGGAACTAAGTCATAGCTTTTACACACTAATTTTAGACCCTGACAGAGAAAAAAACCTAAAAAATATGTTTAATTGTTTTCAAATGTGGAATGGTTAAAAATAGTAAATTTAACTTTTTTTTTTTCTCAAGGAGGCTGTGATTTTTCTAAGCTTGATCAGAGGAGTAAATCACTCCTATTGTTATTGTTATTGCTGTTCAGTCCTGCCTGACTCTTTGTGACCCCAGGGACTGCAGCACACCAGGCTTCCCTGTACTTAGCTATCTGAGTTTGCTAAAACTCATGTGCATTGAGTTGAGGATAACATCCAACCATCTCATCCTCTGTTGCCCCCTTCTCCTCCTGCCCTCAATCTTTCCCAGCATCAGGGTCTTTTCCAATGAGTTGGCTCTTCACATCAGGTGGCCAAAGTATTGGAACTTCAGCTTCAGCATCAGTCTTTCCAGTGAATAATCAGGGTTGATTTCCTTTAGGGTTGACTAGTTTGGTTTCCTTTCAGTCCAGGAGACTCTCAAGAGTCTTCTCCAGCACCACACTTCAAAAGCATCAATTCTTCAGCACTCAGCCTTCTTTATGGTCCAACTCACATCTGTACATGACTACTGGACCCTGATGCTGAAAAGGAACTGAGATAATTCTGTTGTTTTAGAGGTTGCACCCAAGTACTATATTTTGGACTCTTCTGTTGAATATGAGGGCTACTCCATTTCTTCCAGGATATTCTTGCCCACAGTTGTAGATATATGTTCATCTGGATTAAATTTGCTCATCCCTGTCAATTTTAGTTCACTGATTCTTCAAGTATCAACCATTTTTCATCTTTTGCTTGACCACATCTAATTCACTTTGATTCATGGACCTAACATCCCAGGTTCCTATGCAATATTGGATAGAAAGATAGCAATCTTTACAGCATCAGATTTTACTTTAGCCACCAGACACATCAGCAGCTGTACATAATTCCTGCTTTGGCCCAGCCACTTCATTCATGCTGGAGTAATTGCTCTCTACTCTTCCCCAGTAACATACTGTACACCTTCCAACCTGCAGGGCTCGTGCTCTGGCATCATTCAGTTTTGTCTTTTCATACAGTCCATTGTCAGGAGCCGCATTAGGCATTACTGACAAAATGGAGGCACGGCCCCCAGCCCCCTCTCCTCATTCCATAGGCACAGATCCCGGGATGAAGGAGTTAGGCCTTGTAATTCTGACTTGTCTTTTCCTCTGCTTGGCTGAGTTGACTGAAAATGAATATTAAGGTGCTTATTGTTCTTGAGAGGAGCATGAGAAGGCACAAAGCCTTCTGAAGCATTGCTCAGAAAATAATTCATAAAGTTAATCATTGACATTTGTTCAAGGACTTTTACAAAAGAGTGTTCCAGGATGAGCACATAGGCCGTAGCTTGAGGCCATGGAAGGGATTGCTATCTGAAGTCTATTTGTGAGGAGAATGTTTATGGCAAAGGAGTTTACTGAATTTAGGGCTTGCTGTTGCTAAGTCACTTCAGTTGTGTCCGACTCTGTGTGACCCCATAGACGGCAGCCCACCAGGCTCCTCCATCCCTGGGATTCTCCAGGCAAGAACACTGGAGCGGGTCGCCATTTCAAATAATTAAAACAGTTAGAAGTTAAAGATTTAAGGAATGTTGTAAACTTAGTATTTTTTACTATAGCTTATAGAAGTTAGGAATTTTTAGAGACACTATAGCTAGACGCCTTTTTAAGAGATAGTGAGCTCAGGGTGTTAGGGGCAAACAGGATTTAGGAAGATAAGTAGTAAACTAAGGAATGCAGTATGAGTTACAATGTAATCACAAGTTAACTATAGGACACATTAGAGGGAGTAGATAACATGATAAGGCTGATTCCCGGAGAATCACTGAAGCAGGAACTCTGTTTGAGGAGCAACAGTGATTTATGGAGATAATAAATCTGGGAGAGGGGGAACTGAACATGTCAAACCTCTGGCCTAATGTTTTTGTAAAAGTATAAAAGAGAATCTTAAACTTGAAATAAACAGGCAGTCCAAGAAAAATGAGAGGCTGTCTCATTCGCCGACACTGTCCATCTCTTCAGATTGAATCCCTGGCTGCTGGAGTTGGACTCCGGCAGTCCATGGATTTCTCATGGCAAGAATATTAAGTGTGTTGCTATTTCCTTTTCCAGTGGACCAAGTTTTGTCAGAACTCTTCCCTATAACTGGTCTGTCTTGGATAGCCTTGAACAGCATGGTTCATAGCTTCATTGAGTTACTCAAGTCCCTTCACGACAAAGTTGTGATCTATGAAGGCAATCCATTTAGTATTTACTACGTGCCAGACACTGTTCAAGGCCTGACAGCAAAGTTATTTCAAATTAACTCTCTTGTAATGGTTACTTTTTTGTTTCAACTTGACTAAGCCATGAAGTGACCAGATATGTGGTCAAACATTAATGGGTTATGTGAAATTAACATTTAAAGTCTAAAGTGATTAGACTCCACAATGGATGGGCATCCTCCAATCAGTTGAATACCTGAATAGAGAAGACAGGTTGACCCTCCTATGAGTTAAAAGGGAATTCCTCCCATCTGACTGGCTTCTGCCTGGGACATCATTTTTTTTTTTTTTTCCTGCCTTCTGACTCACACTGAAAAATTATCTTTCCCTTGACAACTTCCATAATAACATAAGATATTTGCTTATATTAATCTCTTTATGTATGTGTGTGCATACATAGCCTCTCGGTTATGTTTTTCTGGAAAACCCAGACTAACCTACCTACAGATCTTTAAATACTTTTGCTATTAAGTTGATTCTTTCTTTCTTTTAAACTTTTTTGGCATTGTTTTTCTTTTTTTTTCCCCACAAAGATACTGAAAATGAGAACTTAAATAACTTGTCCAAGTCCGGACAATTAGTAAGTGAAGAAGCACAGCTACAAAGCCAACTTTGTCAGACTCCACAAACATAGTCTATCTATTACACAATACATCTCTATTCTCAAGGAGATTTTTTGCAGACATTCTATGTGCATTAAATCCCTTAGATACTCATAACTTAAAACAATAATATTTAATAACTTTATAGATTTTAAAAATAATTTGTGGGCTTTAACTAATTAAGCTTCAATTGCAGCTAAAGTTTTCTAGGAAACTTATCATTAAAAATGGACTTCCCTGGTGGCTCAGATGGTAAAGCATCTGCCTACAATGTGGGAGACCCAGGTTCAATCCCTGGGTTGGGAAGATCCTCTGGAGAAGGAAATGGCAACCCACTCCAGTACTCTTGCCTGGAAAATCCTATGGACAGAGGAGCGTGATAGGCTACAGTCCATGGGGTCACAAAGAGTCGGACACGACTAAGAGACTTCACTTTACTTCTATCATTAAAAATAGGTTAGATTCTTACATTTCCTGGTGACTCTAAAGTATTTAAGATTGCCTCTATGTCATATAAACCATATTAATGAATAATATAAAACAAAATTAAAGGGATTTTATTCAATTACATGTATATTTCATGTGCAAAATACAACAGATGGAAATTAAGCTCATGAATGCACTTGTATACCTATAGATTAATTAAATTCTACAAAGTCATGGTAGGAAAATTTCTTGTCATGCACAAGATTTACAAAACAAGAGAACAGTGCCATGAGGAGTATCAACTTTTGCCTGAAGGAAAGAAAAATATTATGCTCATTTCCTAGTAATATAAATTTAAGTCAAAGTTGTGAATTTATTCATCTCTTTTCTATTCACATACGGTATGCAAGAATTTTCTGAAATATAAATGCCATGTTTAAACATTTCCATGTTTTCATAGACATTGTCAAAGTGACGCTGACAAATATCAGAAGTTATCATTCCCTTTGTTCAGCAATCAGTGACAGAAAAATTTCTTATTGGGTTACATTAAAAACAATAATAAAACAGGGTCAACATAGCCAGTAAACAAATAAAATTATTTTTAAAATGTGTTATAAAAATTCTTTAGTGCTAATAGCATAGAACTATGACATTGTGTTAAGCTGAAATGCTGTAGTTCCATTACATTCTATCTGCATGTTTTGGGGCAAGTTGTTTCCCTCTTAATACTTTAGTGACACCTCTATAATCTGGAATTATTAGTATCAGCTACCATATGATTATTTTGAGGAATAATTAAACCTAGCAAGCATTTGATAAATGTCTAATTTTATTATATTTATCATTTTTGTGTTTCTTTTCTACTTTTGCCACCTAACTTCAATTTATGGCCTTAATCAAGATGGTTAAAAAACTCGTAATCTCCACTGTCACAAATATATATCATCTGATTCCTACCTCTAAAGATGATTTCCTCTAGTGACTCATAAAATACAGAAAGAACAAAAAACTTTTTTTGATTAAAATAGAACAAAGACTTAAAAGCAAATAGAAACAGGCCTTAATGGACACCTCAGTGAAGAAGATAGACAGATGGGAAATAAACTTATGAAAATACGTTCCACATCACATGTCATCAGGGTAATGAAACTTAATGCAACCATAAGATGATGTTAGACACTTATTAGAATGGACAACACTAACAACATCAAATGTCTGTAAAGATGTGGAGCAACAGGAACTCTCATATATGCCTGGTGCACATGTGAAATTGTACAGCCACTTTGGAAGACAGTTTGGTGGTTTCTTACAAAACCAAATGCACTCTTACCATCTGATCAGCAACTGCACTCTGTGGTATTAATCCAAAGGACTTGAAAACTTATGTATGAATCAAAACTTGCCTACAGATTTTTCTAGCAGTTTTATTCATAATTTCCAAAGCTTGGAAGCAACGAAGATGTTTTCCAGAAGGTGAATGGATAAATAATTCTTGGTTTTACTTATTTTTGTGCACGAACAAACATGTAACCTTCAGAGCTAAAACATGAGCTATCAATACATGAAAAGACATGAGGAAGCTTAAACACATATTACTAAGTGAAAAAATCAATCTGAAAAGGATTCGTACTGTATGATTCCAGTTATATGATGTTCTGGAGAAGTTAAAACTATGGAGATAACAAAAAAAAAAAAAAATCAGTGGTTGTTGATGGGGGAGGGATTAATAGGCAGAGCACAGTGAATTTTTAGGGCAGTGAAAATATTCTATATGAAATTATAATTATAGATATGTCATTAAAAATTTGTCCAAACCCATAGAATGTGCAACATCAAGGTAAATCTTTAGTTAACCTGTGAACATTGGATGCTTATGGTGTGTTAGTATGGGTTCATACTGACAAATTTGGTTAAAGAAAAAAAGTAGCATTGTGGTGGGTGATGTTGATAATGTGGGAAGCTATGCAGTGTGTGGGGGCAAGAGGTGTTTGGGAAATCTCTGTACCTCTCCTATCAATTCTGTTGTAAACATACAAACTCTCTTTTAAAAACTCTTTAAAAAGATAGACAAGTGGACCTATATATCATCTCCACTGAACAGATTAATTAGTTACATAGACCTTATAGTGCATTGGAATTACTACCTCTACCTTGCCCGACTCTGAGCACCAAAGAATTGATGCTTTCAAATTGTGGCACTGGAGAAAACTCTTGAGAATCCCTTGGACAGCAAGGGGATCAAATCAGTCAATCCTAAAGGTAATCAAACCTGAATATTCATTAAAAGGACTGATGCTGAAGCTGAAGATCCAGTACTTTGCACACCTGATGGGAAGAACCGACTCATTAGAAAGACCCTTATGCTGGGAAAGATTGAGGGCAAGAGGAGAAGGGGGCTATAGAGGATGAGATGGTTGGATGGCATCATCGACCCAATGGACATGAATTTGAGCAAACTCCAGGAGATAGTGAAGAACAGGGAAGACTGGCATACTGCCGTCTATGGGGTCACAAAGAGTCAGATCGGACTGAGTGACTGAACAATAACCAACCACCCTGCCCAACAATATTAAACACCATTGCATTGCACTGTAATTGTTACAATAAAATGCAAAAAATGCATGTTTGCACAACATGGATCCAGCAGTATGAGCAAACTAATGTGATAAAGTATTGACAATCTCTTAAGTGAACTTTATCCAACTGCATGAGTAGAGAATAAAGGTATTCTGTCAGGAGTTTAAAAGGCCTAAATATAAAGAGCATTTTTTTAATTAGGAAAGACTGTTGTGAAATTAGAATCTTATTTAGCCAAAAGAAAAAGATAGGAAAATGCGAGTAATGTTAACAAAAAGAGGAACTCTGTTAAACTTGGCAAGGAAAAATGCAACATTATATTCATATTTTTGCGTAAGAATTTTATCAGACTCATGATGAAGAGATTAGAGATCTATATCAAATCTACATATTATTTCTTTATGATTTATTGCAAATATTTACACACATCTCATAGCAAATCATTGTCTGGGTTTACCATATATTAAATAGTAAAGGTTATATGTACAAGAATTAGAGATAGTATCACGGAGTTGATCACTGTAAGTGAATATTGGTCAGAATGGATTCTAGCAGGAGGTGATATATCTAAGCTGGGTGTAGGAACATAAAATGGGGAAAAATCAATTATTTTAAATCTAGTCTCTGTCATACCAGCTGTGTGTTTTGGGCTGGTTATGTAATCTTTATGAGTTCTTGGCTACATTTTCTAGATAAATGGAAACAATAAAGTATATTTCACAAAGCTATGGAAGGGCTAAATGAGATACTTTGAAAATTATAATCAGGTTGAGCACATATCACAGAATTGCAAAAAAAAGTTGAATTAAATTTCTATTTTTTATAATAGTATATCAATTAGTATATCAATAGTATATGATATAGTTAGTATATCAAGGATTGAGTCTTCTTGAAATGAATTTTAACTTGCATAATGTTTTATAAATAATGAAGTAATTTAAATGGAGAAATATTTTGTGTTGCTTATTTAACAAATATTTACTGAATGTCCACCACATGCTAGGCAATATTCTAGGCACTTGGGATACATAAGGGAATAAAAGAGATAAGGTCCTTTTTCCCCTGGGGGATATAAACAATAATGACAGCAATGAAAACATTAATGAGCCAAATTAAATGTAGGACAGGGTAAGTGGGATACACGAGGCTGTGATTTACTGGAACTGTGTAATTAAAATAGATGTGTTGCTTTTCCCATTTCTCTATCATTCTTCTAGATTCAATCCCTACTTTACTCTGTATCCTGGAAGGTTTATTTCTATGAAGTGGCATCACTCAGGCTTTCTTTCTAATTATTTCGTGAGCCAGCTAAGCCAGTGGGAGTTAGTGACAGAAATCAGAAAAGAAGAAACAAGGGTGATTCTTCACACATCAGCACTTTGGGCCTAAAAATCATTTCCTCCTTCTACTACCATGCATATCAATGGACTTAGATATTGCCTCCTGCTAGAATTCATTTCTGACCAATATTCAATATAGCAATCAACTTCTTGATACTATCTCTAATTCTTGTACATATAACCTTTACTATTTAATATATGGTAAACCCAGGCAGCATGATTTGCTACCAGTTGTGTGTAAATACTTGCAATAAACTATAAATAAATATAGATTTGATATAGATTTCTAGTCTTTTCCTCATGAATCTGATCATTATGAACCAAGGAAAGATTAACCACAACATTCCTGAAGCAGCTACAACTTTAAGGAACTCAAAAAACACTGTCTCCTCACAGAGTCCTTTTACCTCCTTGAGTCTAAGATCCTGGCCATTGCTCTGCCACGTCTGTCATATTGACAATTTGAACTTCTTTTGAGCCTGAAATAAAAACAAATACATCTATCATACTGTGGTTTTGATGTGCATTTCTCTGATTAGAGATACTGAACACATTTTCATAAACCTGTTGGCTGTTTGTATATCTTCTTTAGCAAAATATGTATTCAAGTCTTTTGCCTATTTTTTAACCAGGTTCCTTTTTTTTTTTCCCTTTGCTACTGAGTTGTAGTTCCTACCGTTAACAATATGGTATTATGTACTTAAAAACTTAAGGGAGTAGCTCTCATACTGAATTTTCTTACCTGCCCCCCCACCCCCAACACACATAGAATAAAAGAAAAAGGAGAAAAGAGAGAAGAGCGAAGGACTCTTTTGGAGGTGATGGATATGTTTTTTACCTTTCCTTGTTGTTATGGTATCATGGGTACATACATATGTACAAACTCATACAAATGTATACGTTAAATATATGCAACTTTTTGTACATTAAGTGTATCTTAGTAAGGTTGGATCATTCTTTCTTGACCCAAAGCTATGAAGCATGAAATTCAGCAGATATAAAATTTTCATATATATCTCAGCTCTACGTTTGTTTCTTTTTACATTTCAATGGACTATACTCCAACCAAAAGGAAAAAAAAATGTATTACAATATCTTATTGACAAGGTCTTTATAATAACATATCATAATGGGAAGGATAATTCTACCCTTCGTAGTCTTCTTTTTCTGAATATAGGATGAGAGCTTCTCTCAGCCTTGTAATCTTCCATGTAAATTTAAAAACCAACCTAACAATTTTCATGTAAAAATTTGTTGGAATTTTTATTGGATCTGAATCTACACTGAATCTATAGAAGAGTTAGTGGTGAATTCACATCCTAGAGAAATGACTATATAATGTCATTTTATGGTACTATGGTAACTGATGTTTACATATTTTCTAATTCAGATATTCTTCACTAAAACCACTTTGTCATGCTATGGTACATCATTCAGTAAATGCTACATTTGATTTGACAATATTTGGCTTAAAATGTTTACATCTGGATTTTTGAGAAAAATGTACTTCTAGTTGCCTTCTTTATCATGGATATCATGTATTTTGACTTTCTTAATACCAATTTCTTTCCTTTTTTGGTAGCTGGAATCATAAAAACAAGTTAGAAATATTGGATTCTTTTGTTCTCTAGAAGAGTTTGAAAAATACTTCAAAAGTGTATTATTTGAAAGTCATTTTTATCTTATTTCATAGAATAAAAGAAAAATCAAGCCTTAGACTTCTTGTCCAGAACTTCCACTTCCCACTTAAAAAAAAAAAAAAAATCAATGCTGTGTAAACCCTTTAAATTTTAATTCAAAGTATTTATTTGCATGTCAAATAATTTTGCTCTCTAGTGTAACAAGAGATTAAATCCTCTATTTGAGCTCTATCAAATCTATCAAAATAAATTAAGCTTGAATATTTATTCATTATCACAAATTGCTTTTGAGATTATTTTATTTAGAAGGCTATTCTAGAGGACACTAAGTCTGGTTTGAAATTATAAATATGTATAGATAAATCATTGAGACTTGATAATTGGAACTTCCTTTGAGTAATAACTTGCAACTGTAATTCCACACAGTACATTTTTGATCATCTTTAAGTAGTACTCTTTTATCTAATCTAACAAAATGCAAAATTGTTCTTCAGTTTGCTCAGATTAACTCATTTATAGGATAGGAGCTGGGCTTCTTTTGTGACTCAGCTGGTAAAGAATCTGCCTGAAATGCAGGAGACCTGGGTTCGATTCCTGGGTTGAGCAGATCCACTTGAGAAGGAAATGGCAACCCACTCCAGTATTCTTGCCTGGAGAATTCTATGGACAGAGGAGGCTGGCAAGCTACAGTCCATGGGGTAGCAAAGAGTCAGATACGACTGAGTGACTAACACTTACAATTTCACTTTTCAACTAAAATATAACAAAAATATGTTTTCATTTCTTACCACAGTTAGATTGGACTGCAATCAGTAACCCATATTTGTTACAAAATAGTCATAGAGGTTGTTGTTTTGTCAACTAACTTCTAGGTTTTAAGAATGTATTTTAAATGAAAATTTTATTTACATAAAGTGGAGACAGCACAGCAACAAAGTCATTGAAATGTGTTGTGATCACAAACTATAATTAATATATATTATTTTTATTTCAGCACCTAAGAAAACTCACAGTTTAAAAGCTTTTCTTTGAATACTCTCTAAATAGGGAATAGGGAGGAAAAATATATCTGAATTAATTTACAGAAAATCTGATGGTGTAGAACAGCCATTTCTCTCAGCACTTCTCCCAAACTGAGCTGTCATACTTAGGGACAGCCTTATAAAACTGTTTAACTCCCAAAGGAAGAATTGAGGGATATTAGCAATATCTATTAATAGATATTAGCAGACAAGTTTATATAATTACTATCATTCTTTTAATATTTTATCAAACTGTTATAGAAAAACTGTCTAATTGCTCACTTTTTCTCAGAAGTACACTATTATATAACCACCAACATTATTCTACTTCTAGCTTACCTTTTGTTGTCTTGGTTGATTACATTGTTGGTTAATATACAATCATCTTAATGAGTTTATTAAACAGGGAGAAATAAGGAATTGTTTCTAACATCTTCTCAAGACCAAAGCAAAAATTACTTCAAAGCTGTTAACTCCTCAACTAGGACAAGTGTTAAAGATAAATAAAAAAACGAATCCTCACCATATCGGATACACTGATATACCAAAATGAGACAAACTCTGACAGACATTCTGAGATTGAGCAAAAATATCTAAGAACATTTATTAATTCAATTATTTATTCATTAGTATACCCACAATTTAAAATACATATATATAAACTGTCTGACATTTAGTCAAAACCACAGTGATAGTGACTATATAGAGTTCATGGACTCTGTCCTCAACCACTAATTGTGACAAGAGATACATGCATGCTAAGTCCCTTCAGTCATGTCCAACTCTGTGCAACCCAATGGACTGTAGCCTTCCAGGTTCCTTTGTCCACGGGATTCTTCAGGCAGGAATGCTGCAGTGGGTTGCCAGGCCCTCCTCCACAGTGTCTTCCCAACCCAGGGATGGAACCCCACCTCTTACATCTCCCGCCCTTGGAGGTTGGTTCTTTAACAACAGTGCCAGCTGGGAAGCCCAAAAGATGCGTGTGAAAGTGAGCTGGAAGTCGCTCAGTTACATCTGATTCTCTGCGACCCCTTGGACTGTATAGTCCATGGAATTCTCTAGGTCAGAATACTGGAGCAGGTAGCGTTTCCCTTCTCCAGGGGATCTTCCCAACCCAGGGATCCAACCCAGATCTCCTGCATTGCAGGCGGATTCTTTACCAGCTGAGCCACAAGAGAAGCCCAAAAGATGCATAAGGATAAGTAAATTTTTAGGAACATAGGTTAGGCCTTCAGCTTTTCTGCATTCCAAGGTGCTGCTTATTTTTATCTACCTAAAATACAAGTCGCATCAATCTAAATCTCAATATATTTGTTCGTAAGATCAGGCTGATGATAGTAACTGCCACCCAGAGACTCTTTAAGTAAATGAATAAGTTTATATAAACTTCGGTTTTAATTACTATGACTATGAATAGAATTCACAAGTCTGTTGTCTTAGCATGTACACAATTGTTTTAAGGGCTCCTATCCTCCATCAGTCTTGTTTTGAAACATTTCAAAACATTTTTATGTTTGAAAATAAAAACTTGCCATCCACAGTGAGAAGATGCCTTCAATCCTTAAATAAGTCAGGAAAAAGTCAAAATAAGTTACGTAAATGTTTAGATAAGTTATGAATTATAAAATAAACTCTAAGATCTGTAAAATCCTAGGTCTCTGTGTTGTCAGGAATACTGAAGGGACTTAGAAACTAACTAATTTTCACTCAATTCTCTTTCTCAGCCTTGTTCTGAATATATTTTTAGCCTTGTTTTACAGTAGCTTTGAAAATAAATCACCCAGATTTTATGTGACATTTTCTCCTGCTCTCCTTTTAAAGACAGAAGTAAGAGGTCACAGTGAAAATCTTACAAAACACAAAGTAATTATGCTATTGTCTTACAGAGAGAGACTGATTAGCATTAACCACAAAGATTCATCTGCCAGAGGAAGGAAAAATGATAATGTTGTACTTTCCCCAAAAGGACTAGAAAGCATGGTGTTAAGAATGAGAATTCTAGAGTCAGAAAGACCTGTCTTAGAATGTGTGACACCACTGGTGAGCTGAATGAGCTTAGAGAAGTCAGTTAATTTCTCTGTGCCTTGGTTTCTTCTCCCATGAGACAAACACGTGCACAAATTTGACATCCCATAGTGCATTTTTCATGGTTAAATGAAGGAATGCTAGTAAAGAGTTTAGAACATGCACTATTGGCTCAGAGGTTAAAGCGTCTGCCTGCAATGTGGGAGACCAGGGTTCGATCCCTGGGTAGGGAAGATTCCCCTGGAGAAGGAAATGGCAACCCACTCCAGTATTCTTGCCTGGAGAATCCCATGGACAGAGGAGCCTGGTGGGCTACAGTCCACGGGGTAGCAACGAGTCGGACACAGCTGAATGACTTCACTTTCACTAATTTTTAAGTTAACTTAAGCACTTATAATATGTTAACAATTAATAGATTCAGTTAACCACTTTGCCTCTTCTCCAGCTGAAATTAAGGGTACAGACTGTGTTTTGATTCCTTAAACCCAATTTTAACGATCAGGAAGCTGAGTTCTTCAGATCATTTGCAGGACTTTCAGTTGGTCCAGAAAGCAAATAAAGGGGAAAAAAAAAAGTCACTGTACTTTCCATAAATCAAAAGCTTTCTTGTTTTTCAAATTAAGCAGTTTTCAAAGGTGTCACTTAGGAAGGTGACACCTGTATTGTGAACATGCAGAGGGAGGTGGAATCAGGGACATGCTGTCAATTCTTATGACATTGGAAGGAAAGGTGACAAGGACAAAGGGCCTGGACGCCTTGCACCTGACACAGACAAGATCAAGCTGAGACTGCCAGCGATGAGGGGATGAATACATTAAAGAAACCTGTAAATAGAAAAAGACAGTAAACATGAAGGTACGAAATAAAAAGCTGAAGTACGGAATCTTTCCTTCACTAACAAGCATATGTTATCTAATAGTAAAAGTGAAACAAAAAGACTTTTCTACTTTTTCATTAATCTCTCTATGTCTTTCCTTAAAAGAAGAAATATGAATGACAGACGAGGAACAGGTCACTAATTAGCTCAATATAAAGTGACTGTCAAGGGAAGACAAATGAAGAGAATGTGTTTGAATGTAGTAAGCAATGTATATGATGTACCTTAAATATATCAGGCATTTGATAAAGGGTAATAGCTATTAACAGCATCATAAAAATCTATACATAATCCCCAAATCTCAGATTTAAATTGAAGAAAGTGGGGAAAACCACTAGATCATTCAGGTATGACCTATATCAAATCCTGTATGGCTATACAGTGGAAGTGAGAAATAGATTTAAAGGACTACATCTGACAGACAAAGTGCCTGGTGAACTATGGACGGAGGTACGCGACTTTGTACAGGAGACAGGGATTAAGACCATCCCCAAGAAAAAGAAATGCAGAAAAGCAAAATGGTTAACTGAGGCAGCCTTAAAAATAGCTGTGAAAAGAAGAGAAGTGAAAAGCAAAGGAGAAAAGGAAAGATATTCCCAAGCAAGGAGAGATAAGAAAGACTTCCTCAGTAATCAATGCAAAGAAAGAGGAAAACAACAGAATAGTAAAGAAAATTAGATATACCAAGGGAACATTCATGCAAAGATGGGCTCAATAAAGGACAGAAATGTTATGGAGCTAACAGAAGCAGAAGGTATTAAGAAGAGGTGGCAAGAATACACATAACTATACAAAAAAAGATCTTCATGACCCAGATAATCACGATGGTGTGATCACTCACACTCACCTAGAGCCAGACATCCTGGAATGTGAAGTCAAATGGGCCGTAGGAAGCATCACTACGAACAAAGCTGGTGGAGGTGATGGAATTCCAGTTGAGCTATTTCAGATCCTGAAAGATGATGCTGTGAAAGTGCTGCACTCTATATGTCAGCAAATTTGGAAAACTCAGCAGTGGCCACAGGACTGGAAAAGGTCAGTTTTCATTCCAATCCCAAAGAAAGGCAATGCCAAAGAATGCTCAAACTACCGCACAATTGCACTCATCTCACACGCTAGTAAAGTAATGCTTAAAATTCTCCAAGCCAGGATTCAGCAATACGTGAACTGTGAACTTCCAGATGATCAAGCTAGTTTTAGAAAAGGCAGAGGAATCGGAGATCAAATTGCCAACATCCGATGGATCATGGAAAAAACAAGAGAGTTGCAGAATAACATCTCTTTCTGCTTTATTGACTATGCCAAAGCCTTTGACTGTGTGGATCACAATAAACTGTGGAAAATTCTGAAAGAGATGGGAATACCAGACCACCTGACTTCCCTCTTGAGAAACCTGTATGCAGTTCAAGAAGCAACAGTCAGAACTGGGCATGGAACAACAGACTGGTCCCAAACAGGAAAAGGAGTACGTCAAGGCTGTATATTGTCACCCTGCTTATTTGCCTTATATGCAGTGTACATTATGAGAAACACTGGGCTGGAGGAAGCACAAGGTGGAATCAAAATTGCCAGGAGAAATATCAATCACCTCAGATATGCAGATGACACCACCCTTATGGCAGAAAATGAAGAACTAGAGAGCCTCTGTTGAAAATGAAAGAGGAGAGTGAAAAAGTTGGCTTAAAGCTCAACATTCAGAAAACTAAGATCATGGCATCTGGTCCCATCACTTCATGGGAAATAGTTGGGGAAACTGGAAACAGTGTAAGACTTTATTTTGGGGGGCTCCAAAATCACTGCAGATGGTGACTGCAGCCATGAAATTAAAAGACGCTTACTCCTTGGAAGGAAAGTTATGACCAACCTAGACAGCATATTAAAAAGTAGAGACATTACTTTGCCAACAAAGGTCCATCTAGTGAAAGCTATGGTTTTTCCAGTGGTCATGTATGGATATGAGAGTTGGACTATAAAAAACCTGAGAGCTGAAGAATTGATGCTTTTGAACTGTGGTGTTGGAGAAGACTCTTGAGAGTCCCTTGGACTGCAAGGAGATCCAACCATTCCATTCTAAAGGTGATCAGTCCTGTGTGTTCATTGGAAGGACTGATGTTGAAGCTGAAACCACAATACTTTGGCCACCTAATGTGAAGAGCTGACTCATTTGAAAAGACTCTGATGCTGGGAAAGATTGAAGGCAGGAGGAGAAGGGGACGACAGAGGATGAGATGGTTGGATGGCATCACCGACTCAATGGATGTGGGTTTGGGTAGATTCTGGCAGTTGGTGATGGACAAGGAGGCCTGGAGTCCTGCGGTTCATGCAGTCTAAAAGACTCAGAGATGACTAAGCAACTGAACTGAATCCTCAAATCATCTTATTTTCCACTTTTCTTTACTCCTAACTCACTTCATCTCACTTGTCTTTGAGGAGGAGAAATCATTATCTGTTGAGACTTCTTTATGGTAAGAGCAGCATACTGCATGAGAGAAGTATATAGTGCAAGGGAATTAGCTATCACTTTTCAAAAATATAATATTTACTCTCTAAGCCCATTATATTTCTCTTCATTCATTTGATTATTTATTCTATATCTGTCTCATCTTTGGCAATATACCTTCATTTCTTTTCTCCCTTTTTCCTCCCTCCTTTTCTCATTTCTTCCTCCAGAAGAATCTGGATATTGTTAATATTTACCATATTACATTCAAATGAACCTGGAAAATCTATATAAGTGTAAACTCACAATTATTTCATTACATTTCCTTGGCCATAAGTCAAAGATATAAGTCAATGGTAATTGTTATTTAAAAAGAACCTCCACAATTTTATTCCAAAATAGCCACTGACATTTTAGTGGATTTACCATCCTTACTTTGGGGGAACAAAGTCCACACATCTGATTTTGGTAGAAACTTTTTATGAAACTTGAGTACAGCTTTGTCAAATATCAGGTTATTAATCATGTATACCTATAAACTTATGAAAAGGAAATGATTCACACAACTAGAATCAAACAAAGGAATTCATGAGAATAGAAGTACCTAGCTATAACACACTGTTAATATGTTTCCACAGTTACTTTTTGAGAAACTGGTAAATTTATAATGAAGTTAATGTTATTCCATTTGGATTCAGTTTTTGAACAATTTCACTTAAGAATATGCAATGTTCTTTTGCTAAAAGGGAAAACCTTTTAAACATTAAAAATGTAGGCTCATATCTCAGTTTCATATAACAAAAATATAAAACTAAAACTAAGAAACTTAATTACTCACATATTAAGTTCCCTTTTATTATAGCATTTTGTATTTCTAAATACATAAATGATGGTGTACACGCTCTTACAAATCACAAATCTAATGAGAATTTTGTAGCTAATGGAGGTTAACAGGATGTACATTATAAAGTATCAAAAAGATGCTCTTTTTGACCAAACTTCAGCCAGTCTCCTCTAAGACATATTCTCAGCTAGGTTTCTAGATTTGAATTTCCATCTCAATCTTTGCATTCTCAGTTCCTACTCTGTTTAGCCAGAATCCTCATCTTTGAGATCTTGATATCTGACTACTCTCCATTTCTGATCAGATTCTTCACCTTGCCAGTTCCCAGGTGATATCTGAGAACCCTGACTTGCCTTCAGCAAGAAATTCATTGGGTCTGTTTAGCCAGAATCCCCTTTTCCCTTGATGCTTCCCATTAGTAAGCAACCATCCACTGATTCCCATCCTGCTTTTGGCTACACATCTCCACTTTCTTTTTTTAGCTGGGGTTGTAGTCAGAGTAGAGCCCAGTGCTCCTCTACTGCAATGCCTCCTTGGGGGTAGTCCTTTCTTGAATAAAGTCCTCTTTACCATCATTAATAAGTATCGGACTCCTAATCAGAATTTATATTCCAGTGTCAATAAGATGTTTTAGAAATTTGTTAGTCACTTAAATAATCCAAGCCAGTTTCTTACCACTTATATTTTAATTACCATAGTTATGTTTAGATACAAATTATAAGTTTACATCTTATTAATCATTTAGGTGATTTCCCACCAAGATCAAAGTGACTTTCCAATTCTTAGGGTTTCCAGGATGTCTGGTGACTAGGTTTTCTTTCTTTTTAGGTTCTTGAATAAAGAGGATTAAAAAAAGGAAAATGTTAATTTTTAGTTTTTACATCCCTTTGCTAAACTTCTGACAGATTTTGATTTTCTTTCCTAAGGTTCATTTCACTTCTTCCCCTCAAAGATTTATCAACAAGCCCATTTGCATATATTCATACAATTACAGCTTTATATGATCTGCTCTCAGTGAAATATGGTGGTGAAGATGGAAGAGAATCAACCCATTACAACAAACATCTCATGTGGAGAGGAAGGGGGCAGATGGACTGAACTGCTTCAAGGAACAGAACACCAAAGGCTCTCCTGAGATACAAAAGGGATGATATTTAAATTATCAACATTGAGGTTTCAAACCTCCTGAGTAGTACACAGCTATGGGAAATCTATGAAGTGGAGTTTTGTAACTGGAGGGATTGATTATAGGAGAAAAAATAACTCCTAAACAAATTTTTAAATAAACAGAGGAAAACATTACTACTGGGTTGGGGGTTCAGACAAATCCTCAGTCCTGGCAGAGACCTGGACCCCAGGGAATGGAAGTCAAGGTTGTAATACAGATACAGAGGTTTATTTAGTAAGACCACGCAGAGTTAAAAGAGTGTAGAGTTTGAGAATATGACAACAATGAAGATTTGATTTGCCACTTGCTAGGGAAGGTACTCACAGTCCTCATGGCCATGATATCATCAATAACATGGGAATAATACTTATTAGGGAGAGTTGCAGTGAAGGTTTCAGAAAATCACCTGCTCAATATTTTGTGTATTGGCTTATTAATGTGAATATAAACACAGATTTGTTGTTTGGTATAAAATTACCAAGTTAGATAGACATTTTGCTGATAATTTTGGAAGATATGTAAATCATACCATGTTATTGATATGCATGTAGCCACAATATTTTTTGGTACGTATATTTAATCCCAATCATGTTTTTTATCAGAATAATTTATCCTTCAAAAAGTAGCTTTATAAAGTAGCTCAATTTCAGAGAATGTTGTTATATTAAAGTCAGTAGTGTTAGGTATTTTTCCACTTGTGTGCCAAGAGCATTTATGTTGAACTGTGTGGGTGCTAAGTTGCTTCAGTTGTGTCTGACTCTTTGTGACCTCATGCACTGTCATCTGCTAGGTTCCTCTGCCCATGGGGATTCTCCAGGCAAGAGTACTGGAGTGGGTTGCCATGCCCTCCTCCAGGGGATCTTCCTGACCCAGGATTGAATGTGTGTCTCTTGCATCTCCTGCATTGGCAGGTGGACTCTCTCACTGGGCCACCTGGGAAACACCCCTATGTTGAACTAGCACTTCCTAAAGTTAAGAATATGCTGTATACTTTGCAGAATTTCTTCAAAACAAAACAAACTAAAACAAATAATACAGATTCTAGAATTGAATTATCTTCAGTTCAGTTCAGTCACTCAGTCATGTCCGACTCTTTGCGACTCCATGAATCGCAGCACGCTAGGCCTCCCTGTCCATCACCAACTCCCGGAGTTTACCCAAATTCATGTCCATTAAGTCGGTGATGCCATCCAGCCATCTCATCCTCTGTCGTCCCCTTCTCCTCCTGCCACCAATCCCTCCCAGCATCAGGGTCTTTTCCAATGAGTCAACTCTTTGCATGAGGTGGCCAAAGTATTGGAGTTTCAGCTTCAGCATCAGTCCTTCCAATGAACACCCAGGACTGATCTCTTTAAGGATGGACTGGTTGGATCTCCTTGCAGTCCAGGGGACTCTCAAGAGTCTTCTCCAACACCACAGTTCAAAAGCATCAATTCTTCGGCACTCAGCTTCCTTCACAGTCCAACTCTCACATCCATACATGACCACAGGAAAAACCATAGCCATGACTAGACCAACCTTTTTTGGCAAAGTAATGTCTCTGCTTTTGAATATGCTATCTAGGTTGGTCATAACTTTCCTTCCAAGGAGTAAGTGTTTTTTAATTTCATGGCTGCAATCACCATCTGCTGTGATTTTGGAGCAAAAAATAAAGTCTGACACTGTTTCCACTGTTTCCCCATCTATTTTCCATGAAGTGATGGGACTTATCTTAGGTTTCTACAAATGCAAAACCTGTGCCAAGAATTTAGAGTTGTAGTTTATTTGAAGATGCAGAAGAGGGTAAGGGAATTCAGGAGTACACTACAAAAACATGATATTCTGGAGATTCATTTAATGTGTTGCCTGTATCAACTGTTACTTCTTTTTGTCCTTGAATATTAATAGTATTCCATGATAGGTATATAGTACAGTTTGTTTAACCATTTACTAATAAGTGATAATTGGGTTGTTTTCTGCTTTTGTCTATTACAAATAAAGCTGCTTTGAATAAATATCCATTCCCAGGTTTTAGTGTGAACATAAATTTTCATTTCCTCGGAATAAATGCTCAGGAGTGCAATAGCAGGTTCAGATTGTAATTGCTTGTTTAGGTTTTTAAGAAATTGCCAATCTGTTTTATGGAACAACTGAACCATTTTATATTTCCTTCAGAAACATATGAGCAATCTAGTTTTCCATATCCTTGTCAGTCTTTAGTTTTGTCATTATTTTTAATTATAGACATTCTAATAGATGTATATTTATAACTCACTATGGTTAAATATGCATTTCCGTCCTGGCTTAAGATAGGGCTTCCCTGGTGGCTCAGTGGTAAATAATCTGTCTGCCAATGCAGGAGATGTGGGTTTGATCCCTGGGTTGGAAGATCCTCTGGAAAAGGAAATGGCAACACATTCCATTATCCTTGCCTGGGAAATCCCAGGTATAGAGAAGCCTGACAGGCTGAAGCCCATAGGGCTGCAGAGTGGGACATGACAAAGTGACTTAGTATGCAGGCACTGAGGCCTGCAGAAAGAGATGAGGCTGTCACAGAACTACATGAGAGTCTCATTAGACTCCAACTAAAAACACAGGGAACTATGACTACTATTTCCAGCCAGTTGCCCCATTTTCATAGTCATGTAACAGACCAAGGTGATGTTGGGTCTTGAGCCAGACTCACAAAGTTCCCTGGCCTTGGCCTTGGTACAGAGTCTCTGCATTTGATCTTTTTGATGTTTTTCAGGATCATGTCATGTAAAGTGACATACTGATTCCTTAGCTCTAATATGATGAGTTGAATGCTGTCATATTCTTTTTCATCAATCTCTGTCATGGTTCAGGAGGAAAGTCCTCTATATGGGGATATTTAGCTATTTTGAAAATTGATTTGGCTCTTGTAACATAATATCTAGAAATTGATTCAGGTGAGATGCAGCTCTCAACATTCTTAGTTCTGTAACTGTCTTCTCCTGAATATATACCCCAAAGTCATTCCCATCATATATCCTAGGAGTTAGGAGCTGTACCCACATTTTTGTCATGTCACATTTCAGGATCAGCAGCCAGATCTTAGGTTTCACTTTCTCAAAAATGTCCACTAATTGCTGGTTGCTTTTTAGCATCCCATGCACCACAAACACCCTGGTTCCATGGAAGGCTTCTTCACACTCACTCAATCTCCGTTACTTGGATGTGGGTTCTTCTAGTCCATTGTGGCTATTGGTGACTAAAACAGGGCCAGGGACCACAGACTCAGGTCTGAGTGGATCTGAGTTAGGTTATGAATGTTTAGGATTGGTTCCTTCAAAAAACTGACAGGTTATAACATCTTTGAGGAAAAGTATTCCACCAAGTATTCTGCCTCATTGGTAACCCACTCTCTGAAAAACTCAATCTTTTGGTGGTGGAGAGGGTGGGTAGGATCAAAGGGACTACAGGTATCTCAACACTGCCCAGAGGCAGCTGCCCTAGTGTGACTCACACACCACATAGCTTGCATACTCCCACCCTCAGCACTTTCTTCCTGCTGTTCTCCCAATGCCTGTTCACTCTCTATGTTGCTGTTCAGTTGCTCAGTCGTGTCCTACTCTTTGCAACCCCATGGACTGCAGCACTCCAGGCGTCCCTGTCCTTCACTGTCTCCTAGAGTTTGCTCAAACTCACATCCATTGTGGTGGTGATGCCATCCAACTACTTTTATCCTCTGTTACCCACTTCTCCTCCTGCTCTCAATCCTTCCTAGCATTAGGGTCTTTTCCAATGAGATGGCTCTTCACATCAGGTAGCCAAAGTATAGGAGCTTTAACTTCAGCATAAGTCCTTCCAATGAATATTCAGGCTTGATTTCCTTTAGGATTGATTGATTTGATCTCCTTGCTGCCCAGGGGACTCTCAAGAGTCTTCTCCAGCATCACAGTTTGAAAGCATATCTTAATCACTCTTTCTACATGTATCTGTGTTCCAATTTGTGCTTCCTCCAGCCCAGCATTTCTCATGATATACTCTGCATATAAGTTAAATAATCAGGGTGACAATATACAGCCTTGACGTACTCCTTTTCCTATTTGGAACCAGTCTGTTGTTCCATGGCCAGTTCTAACTGTTGCTTCCTGACCTGCATACAGGTTGTTCAAGAGGCAAGTCAAGTGGTCTGGTATTCCCACCTCTTTCAGAATTCTCCACTATTTATTGTGATACACACAGTCAAAGGCTAGTCAATAAAGCAAAATATACGAGATATATTTCTAATTTTCCCAAAAGGACATCTGTAAAGTGAATCTGTGTTCTGAATTTCTTTTTCTTTTTTTAGTTCTCAACAATCTAGCTGAAATGAAAGGTTATCAGCACACTGAAAACCATGTAACTGAAGGACTATTATCTCTTGACTTTACTCTGATTCTGAGGGAAGAACACAGTTACTAGAATGATGTCAGAGTAAAGACCTTTGATAAAATCTAGTAACCCAACCATTGTAATGCACCGTGGACAGGTATTTTGAGTTTTATTTCCCTCTATTGGATAAGTAAATGAATAAATAAAAGAAAAAAAGAACAAGTGTGATTCAACATGCTTGCTTAAATTCATTTATAATATGGAATTGTCTCATGTAGAGTACTGAGACAACTCTATTGTAAAATTTGCAAACAGAAAATAAATATGTGATTATTATCCTACAAGGGTGCTGAATCAGTGAAATGAATCACTAGAAAATCTGCAATCAGTATCAAATTATTTTTCTCTTTTCTTAAACTCAATGTTCATGAGGCAGAAACAATGAGATAAAGCGATGCTTTTCCTCTTTCAAGTTAATATAGGAAAGTTACAGAATAAACATTAACAAAAGGAAATTTTAAATGTCATTTTTATTTGCTTTTGAGAGAATTAAGTTTTTGTAGAAATTAGTATTTACATTGCTAATAATTATTTCTGATAAGACCAAATCTAAAATAATTTGCATCACCTAAACATATAGTCTGGGGCAGAAAAATCAACAAAAAAGAGTAAAATATATTATTTTTAAAAGATTATATGCTAAACAATTAGATAAAATATTTAATTCTCAGGTCAATATCATAACTGATATAGCTTTTCACTTTAACCACCTTACAGATAGTACTGAAGGAGTTTGGTAAAATGCTTTCTAAGGTGACAGCAAATGGTAGACCAAGGATTGAAACACAAGTAGTCTGGTTCCAGACTTTACTAGGAAGGCATCAAGGCATGTTATGACAGATCAATCTGGTATAGTTTAAATGTTTCCCATGTATAATGGATACTTGAATAATCTGGATTTACTTTCAGCATAAGATACTGACAGAAAGGGCCAATGATTAACAATCCAGATGGCTCAGATGGTAAAGAAATTTGACTGCAATGCAGGAGACACAGGTTTGATCCCTGGGTCAGGAAGATCCCCTGGAGGAGGGCAGTCCATTCCAGTATTATTGCCTGGAGAATTCCATGTACAGAGAGAATTCCATGGTGGGCTCCAGACATGACATCACAAAGAGTGGGACATGACTAAGTGACTAAAACTTTCATTGACAGAAAGTGTTAATGAATCAGGGTTTCAAAGCAAGTTGGAGAAGGAAATGGCAACCCACTCCTGTATTCTTGTCTGGAGAATTCCAGGGACAGAGAAGCCTGGTGGGTTACAGTCCACAGGGTCACAAATAGTTGGGCACGACTGAATGACCAACTTTCAAATTCATAGGAAGGAGCAATAAGAAGGACTTCTTAAATGAACAACACAAAGAGTTAGAGGAAAAAAATAGAATGGGAAAGAATAGAGACCTCTTCAAGAAAATTGTAGATATCAAGGGAACATTTCATGCAAGGATGAGCATGATAAAGGACAGAAATGGTAAAACACAGAAGTAGAAGAGATTAAGAAGAGGTGGCAAGAATACACAGAACTATACAAGGAAATTACTAATGACCTGGATATCCATGAAGGTGTGGTCACTCACCTAGAGTTAGATATCCTAGAATGTGAAGTCAAGTGGGCCTTAGGAAGTATTACTATAAACAAAGCTAGTGGAGGTGACAAAATTCCAACTGAGCTATTTATAACCCTAAAAGATGATGTTGTTAAAGGCTGTACCCAATATGTCCACAAATTTGAAAATCTTGGCAGTGGCCACAGGACAAGAAAAGGTCAGTTTTCATTCCAATCCCAAAGAAGGGCAATGAAAAGAATGTTCAAACTACTGTACAATCATGTTCATTTCATATGCAAGTTTATGCCCAATATCCTTTAAGCTGGGCTTCAGCAGTACATGAACTGAGAACTTCCAGATGTACAAACTGGGTTTTGAAGAGGCAGAACAACCAGAGCCCAAATTGCCAACATTGGTTGGATCATGGAGAAAGCAAAGTAATTCCAGAAAAACACATCCACTGCTGCTTCATTGACTCTGCTAAGCCTTTGACTGTGTGGATGACAACAAACTGTGGAAAATTATTAAAGAGATGGGACTACCAGATCACCTTCCCTGTCTCTTGAGAAATCTGTTTGCAAGTTAAGAAGCAACAGTTAGAAACGGACATGGAACAACTGACTGGTTCAAAATTGGGAAAGGAAGATGACCAGGGTATGTACTGTCACCCTGCTTATTTAATTTCTATGCAGAATACATTGTCTGAAATGCTGGGCTGGATGAATCACAAGCTGGATTCAAGATTTCTGAGAGAAATATCAACAACCTCAGATAGGCAGATGGTACCAATCTAATGGCAGAAAGTAAAGAGGAACTAAAGAGCCTCTTGATGAAGATGTAAGAGGAGAGTGGAAAAACCTTGCTGAACACTCAGCATTTAGAATCTAAGATCATGGCATCTGGTCCCATCACTTTCTGGAAAAAAAGTGGAAGCAGTGAAGGATTTTATTTTCTTGGAATCCAAAATCACTGCAGATGGTGACTACAGCCATGACATTAAAAGATGCTTGCTTCTTGGAAGCAAAACTATGACAATCCCAGAGAGCATATTAAAAAGCAGACATCACTTTGCCCACAAATGTCTGTATAGTCATGCATGGATGTGAGATTTGGACCGTAGAGAAGGCTGAACACTGAAGAACTGATGTTTTCAAACTGTGGTGCTGGAGAAGACTCTTGAGAGTCCCTCGGATAACAAGGAAATCAAACCATTCAACTCTAAGGGAAATCAACTCTGAATATTCATTGGAAGGATTGATGCTGAAGCTGAAGTTACAGTACTTAGGCCACCTGATGCAAAGAGCCGACACATTGGAAAAGATCCTGATGATGGGAAAGACTAAGAGCAGAAGGAAATGGGGGTAATAGAGGATGAGATGGTTGGATAGCATCACTGATTCAATGGACATGAGTTTGAGGAAACTCCAGGAGACAGTGAAGAACAGGGGAGCTGGCATGCTGCAGTCCATGGTGTTGCAAAGAGTTAGACATGACTTAGAGACTGAACAAGAATGCAAAATTACTAAAAAAAATAAATTAACAATGAGGAATAATAATTTTCCCATTAGAGATATAAAAATACAATAAATTCTGTGTTCTATTCATATCTTTTGGGAGCATTTTCAAGGAGAGAATACCGAAAATATTTAATCAATTGAAACTTCATTGAATAAAAATGTAACATTTGGGAAGGACAACAAATGATGGTCAATTTAATGGGTTTTATATAATTAACAATTTCTAAGAACATCTGAAAGAGATGGGAATACCAGACCACCTGACCTGCCTCTTGAGAAACCTATATACAGGTCAGGAAGCAACAGTTAGAACTGGACATGGAACAACAGACTGGTTCCAAATAGGAAAAGGAGTATATCAAGGGTGTATATTGTCACCCTGCTTATTTAACTTATATGCAGAGTACATCATGAGAAATGCTGGGCTGGAAGAAGCACAAGCTGGACTCAAGATTGCCGGGAGAAATACCAATAACCTCAGATATGCAGATGACACCACCTTTATGGCAGAAAGTGAAGAGGAACTAAAAAGCCTCTTGATGAAAGTGAA
>NW_011494613.1:6399735-6429947 GCF_000754665.1 Bison bison bison | reverse complement strand
TCAAGGCTATGGTTTTTCCAGTGGTCATGTATGGATGTGAGTGTTGGACTGTGAAGAAAGCTGAGCACCGAAGAATTGATGCTTTTGAACTGTGGTGTTGGAAAAGACTCTTGAGAGTCACTTGGGCTGCAAGGAGATCCAACCAGTCCATTCTGAAGGAGATCAGCCCTGGGATTTCTTTGGAAGGAATGATGCTAAAGCTGAAACTCCAGTACTTTCGCCACCTCATGGGAAGAGTTGACTCATTGGTAAAGACTGATGCTGGGAGGGATTGGGGGCAGGAGGAGAAGGGGACAACAGAGGATGAGATGGATGGATGGCATCATCAACTTGATGGACATGAGTTTGAGTGAATTCCAGGAGTTGGTGATGGACAGGGAGGCCTGGCATGCTGCGATTCATGGGGTTGCAAAGAGCTGGACACGACTGAGTGACTGAACTGAACTGAAGAACATTTTAATAAGTTAAATATTCCTATTATTTTATAATCATGTCTCTACACACTGGAAATCATCCATGATCCTAGAATTTCCGTAAAATGAAATTGAACAAAAGAGAAATTTGGCTACCAATCACATTTAGTTGCTGAAAGGCAAGCAGAGGCAAAACTGAAGCAAACCAAGTAAAAAGGCTGCACCTGATCACAAATTTCATCTGATCCATTTAGTAAAGTGAAAGTGAAGTTGCTCAGTTGTGTCTGACTCTTTGCGACTCCATTGTCTGTAGCCTATCAGGTTCCTCCATCCATGGGATTTTCCAGGCAAGAGTGATGGAGTGGATTGCCATTTCCTTCTCCAGGGGATCTTCCCGACCCAGGAATCAAACCCGGGTCTCCGTCATTGCAGGCCGATGCTTTACCATCTGACCCATTAGGGCACCTGATCACAACTTTCATCTGATCCATTTAGTAAAACAATTGTACAATTCCTTTTGACTTGTACTGTCACCACACATTATCCTATTAATTTCAATGGGAAAATGAGAGGAATGTTGAAGACAGTTATCTTAGGCTTTCTAATCACTGCTTATATTCATGACCTGCTTCATTAGAAATATGGAGGTAAACATATATATGAAAAACTACACTTAGAAAAATAGATCTCATATTGGACTATTGCACATGTTATCATTTTTTTTTTGCCACACAAGGAGGCATGTGAAATCTTAGTTCCCTGACCAGGGATGGAACACCCATTAGCTGTAAGGGAAGTGTGAAGTCTTAACCACGGGATGACCAGGAAAATTCCAATATAATTACTAATAATTATATTTATTGATATATGTGCTCACTTTTGAGGACCATGTATATCTTATACAGTAGATTAGAATTCAGGTGACTCATTTAGTTGGCTCAGCCCAAAAGAACCCCAAACCATATAGCTATCAGTTGACAATCACGGCCAACATCTGTACTGATATGGGTTTCTAATGTCTGTATATATCAGAAGATTTGTGTATATTTCACATTACTATATTAATAATATTCACTTGAATTTTTCTAGATTATCAAAATGTATTCATATATCTGGAAAACAATCAGAAACTGCTACTAAATATAATAACAAAACCAAATAAACTTATTTTAAAAATTTAGAAATAACTGTATTTCCTCATTTATTTTCAAAGAAAAGTCCAAGAAATATCTAAGAGATACTATGTTATACCAAATTGATACTATCTCTAAAATAAAGCCAAAAAGTGAACTTCTAAAAATATTCTAACGTAAATATGATTTAGAATAGGGCAATTTGAAATTAAAAAGAATAGAATTAAAAAATAAAGTCAATAGGAAGGGAAGTAAAAAATCAATGTCAATAGTTTGGTTAATTATGCTTTGATATAAAGAATTTTGCAAATTTTAGAAATAATTAAATACATTTTTATTCAGTATAATAAAAATTAGCATATTTGCATGAAGGCATGTCCTAGATTTATGCAAAGTGGTAAATATAAGCCAGCAATTATAAATATTTGTGAATAAATTTAGCAGAACAACTGAATCACTAAAACTTTCCCCATCAAAGTTGAACTTAAGCATCTAAAATTGCTCAAATAATACATGTGGAAATGTGAGCTTTTCTTATGTTTACTGAGGGCTAAAGAGCTTATTTTGTCAGAAATATTGTGGGTAGATCATAAAGTGGCCAAGTGTGGAAGTTTGGAATTTCTAAAGATGGCCACTACTCTGGGTCTAGAATTTTACCACTCCTGCATCAGGGATTGATTATATCTTCTTCCCTTGAAACTGGGTAGAATTTTCTGACAGGTTCAATGAAGAAGTGCAGCATAAATGATCCCTGTAATTCTGAACTGATGTCACAAAAATAGTATATGTTTCAGCCTTCCAGTGATAATCCATCTTGTAACCAAGCCACCATACTTGGCAAAAGCTCAAGTAACCTGCAGAAATACCTTTGAGGACAGCGGAAGTGCCCTGCTGAGCATCGTGTCCACAGCAGGCAGCGTATGGTGGCCACCACAATGATCAGTCCTGAAAGTGAGTCCTCCAGCGTGCAGGTGAGGCACTCAGCTGACCTAAGAGAGAGAGTTTCCACTACATTTCATGTTTAAATGAATGAGAACGTGTTTGAGAATTAACTTACTATTTTTTTTTGTTTTTTTTTTAAGGAATATTTCTGGTTTAATGAAACTTCCCAAGTGCCCTTGTTAATAGTTTTTTTAACTAAACAAATAATTATCTCATTTTTTTAGTGGAGAAAAATTTCCGTTTGAGTTTGTTAAGAATTAGGCCATGTTTGATCAACTTTTTATTGTTTTGTTTTTGTCTCTTTGCCTCCCTCCACTCCCCAATTAAGGCTTTGCTAAAGATTCAGTGAGATGGTTGAGCTAACTTAATGTTTCTTCATTTACTAAAATTTGTATTTCATAAAAGGAACACCTTAATATGATTGACTATAGAAATAATTCATTTCTCTTGGGTCATTCTCATTCTCTATTCTAATTTTTCCAGATACCCAGAAGCTATAGTTGTTGGCTTGAGTGAACACACTGTAATAGTTCAGTCATATCTTTTCTTGTACTGTGGTAATCTGTTGAAATGTAGAAATAAATATTGGAAATTATTTTCACTCAAACTCTGTTTCTGTCTCTTTGTCTCTCTGTCTCTCTCTCTCATATCATCTCTCTCTGTCTCCAATCAAGACCCTTAGCAAACTCAGAGGTAATCTTAGCCTTGCTTATCCACATAAACAGATAAAGCTAGTATGAAATAAGTGAAACCATTGTTTTAAGTTCATCAAATTCTATTTACCTATATTTTAAGACAAATAATGTGACAGATCTTTGAAAAGTACTTTATATACTTAAACTATTTAATGTAAAACATATGCATGAATTCCAAATGTCAAAATGATAAAACCAGGAATTATGAATATACACAAAATCATTAAATTCAAATAACCCTCCTACCAAGCTTCTAAGATACTCCTACAGCTGAATTGCTGCTTCTAAGACCACATGTTAGAATATCAAAATGTAACAGGGTCCCTCAAGGACTATGTAGCTCAACTGAACAAGTTTAAGAATTAAGAAGTTCACATAGCATCTGTATCTCCATAAAGCAATTGGAAATGTTGCTAATCTGAGTACTACCAGATTTCAGTGAGAAAGGCTTTTCTTGATAGGATTTGAGCTGCCAACTACTCAGAAATTACATTACAACTCAAAAACTGATAATATGTGACTACACACTGCTAAATTTAAAATGGGTAACCAAAAAGTAGATAAGCACAATGGTGGTGTCACTCACCTAAGCCAGATGTCCTAGAGCGTGAAGTCAAGTGGGCCTAAGGAAGTATTACTATGAACAAAGCTAGTAGAAGCAATGGAATTCTAGCTGAGCTATTTCAAACCCTAACAAATGGTGCTGTTATAGTGCTGGACTCAATATGCCACCAAATATGGATAATTCAGCAAAGGCCACAGGACTGGAAAAGGTCAGTTTTCATTCCAACCTTGAAGGACAATGCCCAAGAATGTTCAAATTACAGAACAACTGTGCTCATTTCATATGCTAGCAAGGTAATTCTCAAAATCCTTCAACTTAGTCTTTAACAGTACATGAACTGAGAACTTCCAGATGTTCAAGCTGGATTTAGAAAAGGCAGAGGAACAAAAGATCAAGTTGCCAACATCCACTGGATCACTGAAAAAGCAAGAGATTTCCAAAAAAACATCTACTTCTACTTCACTGACAATACTAAAGCCTTTGACTGTGTGGATCACAACAAACTTTAGAAAATTCTTAAATATAGGAATATCAGACCACCTTACCTGCCTCCTGAGAAACCTAAGCAGGTCAAGAGGCAACAGTTAGAACAGGACAAGGATTAATGGGCTAGTTCCACACTGGGAAAGGAGTACAAAAAGGCTGTTTACTGTTACCCTGCTTATTTAACTTCTATGCAGAGTGTATCACATGAAATGCCAGGCTGGATGAATCACAAACTGGAATCAATATTTCTGGGAGAAATATCAACAACCTCATCTATGCAGATAATACTACCCTAATGACAGAAAGAGAAGAGGAATTAAAGAGCCACTTGATGAAGGTGAAAGAGGAGAGTGGACAAACCTGGCTGAAAACTCAATATTCAGAAAACTAAGATCATGGCATCTGGTCCCATCAATTTCTGGAGAAAAGGTGGAAGCAGAGACGGATTTTAATTTCTTAGGCTCCAAAATCTCTGCAGACAATGACTTCAGCCATAACATTAAAAGATGCTTGCTTCTTGGAAGAAAACCTATGACAAACCTAGACAGTATTTTAAAAGCAGAGACTCAGTTTGTCCACAAAGGTTTGTCTAATCAAATCTATCATTTTTCCAGTAGTCATGTACAGATGTGAGAGTTAGACCATAAAGAGGGCAAAGTGCCAAAGAATTGATTCTTTTGAATTGTGGTGCTAGAGACAACTCTCAAGAGTCTCTTGGACAACAAGGAGATCAAACCAGTCAATCTTAAAGGAAAGCAACCCTGAATATTCATTGGAAGTATCAATGCTGAAACTGTAACTTCAATACTTTGGCTATTTGATGAGAAGAGCTAACTGATCGGAAAAGACCCAGATGCTGGGAAACATTGAGGGCAGGAGGAGAAGGGGACAACAGAAGATGAGATTGTTAGATGGCATCTCTGACTCAATGGACATGAGTTTGAGAAATCTCATGGAGATAGTGAAGGATAGGGAAGCCTGGCATGGTGCAATCCATGGGATCACAAAGATTCCAACACAACTTAGCGACTGGACAAGAAAAACAAGAACAACCTACTGTATAGCACATGGAGATTTGCTCACTATTATGTGGTACCCTGGATGGTAGAGGAGTTTGGGGAAGAATGGACACATGTATGTGGGTGTGTATGGTGAGTCCCTTTGCTGTTCATGTGAAACTATCACAGCATTTTTAATCAGCTATACCTGAATACAAAATAAATTTAAAAAAAAAGAATACATGATTATAATAATAGAAAGCTTCAGAAAACTAGCAACTGAATTGAGCACTCAGGTAAAGAATATAAATGATTTCCTTTATTATCTCAAGTGAGTATATTTGCCTCACATTAGATTATTAGGTCTACCTTGTGCTTGGGCATGCTAAGTCGCTTCAGTCGTGTCTGACTCTTTGCGACCCCATGGTCTGCAGCCTGCCAGGCTTCTCTGTCCATGGGATTCTCTAGGCGAGAACACTGGTGTGGCTTGCCATCCCTCCTCCAGGGGATCTTCCCCATCCAGGGATCAAACCTGTGTCTCCTGTGGCTCCTGCATTACAGGCAGATTCAGTATGGCAACCCACTCTAGTATTCTTGCCTGAGAGGATCCTATGGACATGTATAAATAAATACATTGAAACAGAAAAAGAAAAGAAAAATATCCCTGCTTTCACATAACTTACATTCCACTGGAGGATAAGAGTGATATAATATAAAGTAAAAACTGTAGAATATATGTTACATGATGTGAAAAGACATTTTTGGTTTTGGCATTCTCCCCTTTTCTTTTTCTTGTTCTCTATTTTTTGAGCTTTTTAGAATTTTATTTTAATTTAGAAGTCGCTTAGCAGTTAGTTTTTGGTGGTCAATCTAGGGATTGTTCAGCATGTATATCTCCATTTTCCCAGTCAGTTATTTTAAAATCTCTGTATTATAATTTTTAGTTCTAAAATCTGCATTCAGTATTTTGTTTTTTGTAGTCCTCTGCTGAAATTTCTTTGCATTCTTCATTGTGTATATACACAATGTATCACTGAAACCTTTAGCTTTTATATCATATATGTATGCCGCTTTTGCTGCTAAGTCGCCTCAGTCAAGTCTGACTCTGTGTGACCCCATAGATGGCAGCCCACGAGGCTCCTCCGTCCCTGGGATTCTCCAGGCAAGAACACGGGAGTGGGTTGCCATTTCCTTCTTTAATGCATGACAGTGAACAGTGGCCAAAATATTGGAGTTTCAGCTTCAACATCATCACCCTTCCAATGAATATTCAGGATTGATTTCCTTTAGGATGGACTGGTTGGATCTTCTTACTGTCCAAGAGACTCTCAAGAGTCTTCTCCAACACCACAGTTCAAAAGCATCAGTTCTTCAGTGCTCAGCCTTCTTTATAGTCTGCATATAAGTTAAATAAACAGGGTGACAGTATACAGCCTTGGTGTACTCATTTCCCAATTTGGAACCAGTCCATTGTTCCATGTTTGATTTTAACTGTTGCTTCTGGACCTGCATATAGTTTTCTCAGGAGACAGATCAGGTGGTCTGGTATTTCCATCTCCTTCAGAATTTTCTACAGTTTGTTGTGATCCACACAGTAAAAGGCTTTGACATAGTCAATAAAACAGAAGTAGATGCTTTTCTGGAACTCTTTTGCTTTTGTGATGATTGAATGGATGTTGGCAATTTAATCTCTGGCCCCTCTGCCTTTTCTAAATCCAGCTTGAACATCTGGAAGTTCACATGCTGTTGAAGCCTGGCTTGGAGAATTTTGAGCATTACTTTGTTAGTGTGTGAGATGAGTGCAACTGTGCAGAGCATTTTTACTGCACAATTGCACTCATCTCATATGCTAACCAAGTAATGCTCAAAATTCTCCAAGCCAGGCTTCAACAGCATGTGAACTTCCAGATGTTCAAGCTGGATTTAGAAAAGGCAGAGGGGCCAGAGATTAAATTGCCAACATCCATTCAATCATCACAAAAGCAAAAGAGTTCCAGAAAAGCATCTACTTCTGTTTTATTGACTATGTCAAAGCCTTTTACTGTGTGGATCACAACAAACTGTAGAAAATTCTGAAGGAGATGGGAATATCAGACCACCTGATCTGCCATGCAGTAGTTTGAGCATTTTTTGGAGAATGCAATGGCACCCCACTCCAGTACTCTTGCCTGGAAAATCCCATGGGCGGAAGAGCCTGGTAGGCTGCAGTCCTTGGGGTCACTAAGAGTCAGACACGACTGAACGACTTCACTTTCACTTTTCACTTTCATGCATTGGAGAAGGAAATGGCAACCCACTCCAGTGTTCTTGCCTGGAGAATCCCAGGGATGGGGGAGCCTGGTGGGCTGCTGTCTATGGGGTTGCACAGAGTCGGACATGACTGAAGTGACTTAGCCGTAGCCATTGAGCATTTTTGGCACTGCCTTTCTTTTGGATTGGAATGAAAACTGACCTTTTCCAGTCCTGTGGCCACTGCTGAGTTTTCCAAATTTGCTGGCATATTGAGTGCAGCACTATAATAAAATCACCTTTTAGGATTTTAAATAGCTCAACTGGAATTCCATCACCTCCACTAGCTTCGTTCTTAGTCATGCTTCCTAAGGCCCACGTGACTTCAGTTTCTAGGATGTCCAGCTCTAGGTGAGTAATCACACTATTGTGGTTATCTGGGTCATGAAGATCTCTTTGTATGGTTCTGTGTATTCTTTCCACCTCTTCTTAATATCTTCTGCTTCTGTTAGGTCCATACCATTTCTTTCCTTTATTGTGCCCATCTTTGCATGAAATGTTCCCTTGGTATTTCTAATTTTCTTGAAGAGATCTCTAGTCTTTCCCATTTTATTGTTTTCCTTTATTTCTTTGCATTGATCACTGAGGAAGGCTTTCTTATCTCTCCTTGCTATTTGGAACTCTTCATTCAAATGGTTATATCTTTACTTTTCTCCTTTACCTTTGGCTTCTCTTCTTTTCACAGCTATTTGTAAGGCCTCCTCAGACAACTATTTTGCCTTTTTCTATTTCTTTTTCTTGGGGATGGTCTTGATCGTTGCCTCCTGTATGATGTCACAAACCCCTGTCCATAGATCTTCAGGCACTCTATCAGATCTAATCCCTTGAATCTATCTGTCACTTCCACTGTATAATTGTAAGGGATTTGATTTAGGTTATACATGAATGATCCAGTGGTTTTCCCTACTTTCTTCAATTTAAGCCTGAATTTTGCAGTAAGGAGTTCATCATCTGAGCCACAGTTAGCGCCCAGGCTTGTTTTTTTTTGCTGACTGTATAGAGTTTCTCCATCTTTTGCTGCAAAGAATATGATCAATCTGATTTCAGTATTGACCAACCACCTGGTGATGTCCTTGTGTAGAGTCTTGTCTTGTGTGTTTGGAAGAGGGTGTTTGCTATGACCAGTGCATTTTCTTGGCAAAACTCTATTAGCCTTTGCCCCACTTCATTCTGTACTTCAAGGCCAAACTTGCCTGTTACTCCAGGTATCTTTTGACTTCCTACTTTTGCACTCCAGTCCCCTATAATGAAAAGGACATCTTTTGTGGGTGTTATTTCTAGAAGGTCTTGTAGGTCTTTGTAGAACTGTTCAACTTCAGCTTCTTCAGCATTACCAGTCGGGGCATAGATGGGGCCTACTCTCTTGCTGTGAATATATATACCTCATTAAGCATAAGAAGAGTAGCTGCTCTAATATCATTATCCAATAATTTCAAAATCAAGTCATCTTGCACTGGCCTCTGTTGATATGAATATTACTTTTCCTTCAGAATGAGTCATATATTTCTTTCTTGAATGCCTATTGATTTCCGGTGTAACACTGATATTGTCAATATTACATTATGAGAAATCAGCATTCTGATATATATTTGTGTAGATTGTCAACATTTTTATTTAAGAAAGCCGTTAACCTGGTTATGTTCAAACTGCCCGTTCCCTGGTAAAGTTCCCGTTCAGTGGTAAAGAATCTGCCTGCAATGTGAAAAATTGGGTTCAATCCCTTCGTCAGGAAGTTTCCCCCAAGAAGAAAATGGCAACCGACTCCAGCATTCTTGCTTGGGAAATCCCGTAGACAGAGGAGCGTGGCAGGCTACAGTCCATGGGGTCACAAAAGAGCCGGACATGACTTAGTGACTAAACAGTGACAACAATTCAAACAACAAAATTTGTTTTATTATACCTTGGTGGTGAGGGGCAACTCATTAACACTTTTACACTCATTGCTTTGAGTCTGTCTGCACATGTCTGGCTTGGGGTCAGCCAGAGATGAGTAAAGTTAACAAAGAGAATTTGGGACTACCATAGTTCAGGTTTTTTGTTTGTTTTTGCTCAGTAACCCCTCTCACTCTGTATGGGCCGTATAATTCCCAAAGTTTGCTCCCACTCTTTTCAGGCCGTTAGCCATCCTGTGTCACATCTGAAGGACCTGCAGCAATATCAGCTCACCCCACATCAACGCTTTCCTCCAAAATTCAGCTGCCTCCCAAAATATGTCTACTTTGTTTTGTTCTCCAAATCCCTCCTGTAGTTTTTGTGTGTGTTCAGGTTTTATACTTAAAAGAAAATAATGTTGTCAAAATTTTACAAAGCCATCCTAAAAGCATGGCAGTTTTTTTTTTTTTTTTAAGAAAGAGTAAAATGAAATACCCTGGAACAATTCTGGTCATTTCCATGTTTCTGTATCTTTGACTTATACATGGAATTACTTTGTACACAAAAAGTATCACTGAATCTTTAACTTATACATGGAATATTACTTTGTACACAAAAATAAAAACATCTCTCAACAAGACATAATTCTACATGTTGCTCTTTTGAAGTTTTAATGAGGAAATAATCTTGCACTTAACAAGAAAAAGTGGCTTTACATTATTCACCCTAATTTCCAACCCAGGTCTACATAGAAACCTGTTTTTGGACCCTTAGTTAATGCTGAAGAGTAAATCAATGTGAATACAATTGTTCTCATTATGTAGACAGGATTCACAAAACTGCTTTAACTTTCTTTCTGCCTACTTTGACAATCATAGTCATTTCAATGATTACTAACTATGCTAATAAAAAAATTATACTATAAAAATCATTCAATTTCTTCCCTCCCAAGGAAAATATGTGTTCCATGTCCTAAGACAAATTATTTCCTATTTCAACAATATTCAGCAAACATTACAAGAACGTATTTCAATTGTAAATTCTTAGTCTTGCTTCCCTGGTAGCTATTGTATCTGCTTGGTAAGAATTCTGTATAAAACAAAACTCTTGTGTATTATGCAAGATAAAAATACTCAAAGAGTAAGTGAAACTTCGTGTCATGTTTAATGTAGTTTTAATACTCTGTTACTAATTCCAGTGCTCTAACTAGAAAAACAAATTGCAACAAATCCCTAAAAACTACAATCTGAGGTGGAGGTAGCAGGAAGGAAAGCTGACTAGTAAAAAAGTCTACTGAAAATAAATATTCGATTTATACCTAAAACCATCAAGAGTTTTCATAATTGATCTGCCATTGTGATTCAAAGAAACTCTGCTATTTTCTGACACTAAATTCTTTTTGTTAACATTTATCCATGTATTTGACACTATCTATTTATCCATGTATTTTTCAGCAGAGTATCACAGAGATTTTTCTTTAGTAAAAATAGATAGCAGTGAACAATGAGCCTTTTTGAGGCAAAAGGTTCAGTGAGGATCCTACAAAGGTCAAATCGGCTTCATCACTAGAAATAACAAATTGTGTTAGTTAATTACTGCTGCTGCTGCTAAGTCGCTTCAGTCGTGTCTGACTCTGTGCAACCCCATAGATGGCAGCCCACCAGGCTCTGCCGTCCCTGGGATTCTCCAGGCAAGAACACTGGAGTGGGTTGCCATTTCCTTCTCCAATGCATAAAAGTGAAAAATGAAAGTGAAGGCACTTAGTAAGTGTCCGACTCTTCCTGACCCCATGGACTGCAGCCTACCAGGCTCCTCTATCCATGGGATTTTCCAGGCAAGAGTACTGGAGTGGGGTGCCATTGCCTTCTCCAGTTAATTACTAGTATTTAAAAATAAATATTGAACACTTAAAATAACTGCATGGTAGTTTTAATAAGGTCACACTATTTTCATTTTGCATCATATAGTGGAATCTTGACGGGGGAGCCTGGTGGGCTGCCGTCTATGGGGTTGCACAGGGTCAGACACGACTGAAGCAACTTAGCAGCAGCAGCAGCATCTCTATTTTAAAAGTGCAAATAGCCCTAATTTTTGATAATATAACTAGAAGACTTTATTTAAAATTACAAAAGTGAACTTCTTCATATCTACTTGAAATTATTTATTAGCAAATTAAGATGATTCTAAAATATTCATAAAATGAATTTGATTATTGGGGTAGTGAATTGAAGTCATATAAAACAAAACATACACAAAGCATTAACGGTTCAGTGTCTTATAATGCATGACTCATGTAATGTTAAAGAAAAATTTTAATTTTCAAATTTTGACTCAGTTAATATAGCAGAGACATTACTTTGCCAACAAAGGTCCGCCTAGTCAAGGCTATGGTTTTTCCAGTAGTCATGTATGGATGTGAGAGTTGGACTGTGAAGAAAGCTGAGCACAGAAGAATTGATGCTTTTGAACTGTGGTGTTGGAGAAGACTCTTGAGAGTCCCTGGACTGCATGGAGGTCCAACCAGTCCATTCTAAAGGAGATCAGTCCTGGGTGTTCTTTGGAGGGAATGATGCTGAAGCTGAAACTCCAGTACTTTGGCCACCTCATTCGAAGAGTTGACTCATTGGAAAAGACTCTACTGCTGGGAGGGATTGGGGGCAGGAGGAGAAGGGGACAACAGAGGATGAGATGGCTGGATGGCATCACTGATTCGATGGACGTGAGTCTGAGTGAACTCCGGGAGTTGGTGATGGACAGGGAGGCCTGGCGTGCTGCGATTCATGGGGTCACAAAGAGTCAGACATGACTGAGCGACTGAACTGAACTGAACTGAATATTCAGTATTTTTAGAAAAGCTTATGTTCTACAAATAAATGTTTCATGCTTAATTGAAGATATCATACATTTTGCTGAAAATATTATTAATACTGTCCACATTATTATCTTCAAAAGAGCTTACACAAAAAACAACTTTGTGTTGGGCTCTGTCTGTCACAGCAATTTGTGATTCTCATACTATGATATTTGTTACAGACCCTTTTTCCATCTTTATTTTCCTTTAAAGTTCTAATCTTCATAACGTCGTCTGTATCTCTGCTTAACAGAACATCAGTAAGTAGTATGTCTTCATTTTGAATTTTCAAATGTATTTATGCTTATTATTTAATCATGAAAATAATTTTGTTAAAACTAGTATTATTTTCAATATATCTACCATTGATTTTCGTAGGTATCTCTGTAATTCATGCTGTCTGAATGAAGTATCCAAATTATCATATGACAATTTTACCTTTACACCTTTAGAGTATAAAGTATTAATATATTGTTTATACTAAATGAATCCATTGACACAAAGTGGATAAGTGACTTGTTTCCTGTGTATTTCTGGCAACAAAGTAGGCATCTGACAGGCACACAAAAAATCAGCAATAATAGCTTTGTATACAATGCAGCCATTAAAGTCAAACGTAGTCCTACCAGAATAATAATATTGAGTTAATACAAAAATTATTTTGTACTGCTTCACATTTTTAGTCTAAACTTATATTTATTAAAATATAAGTGGGTGAATTGTTTTTGCTTATAGTTAAATAAACTGATTAAGGAAATATCAAACAGGTGTTAGCCAAGCCTACAGTGACAATCATATTGCGATATTTAAATATATCAACATGCTGTACAACCCCCCCAAAACTGGTACTAAAATCACAAACAACAACAAAAACAAACTGTTAGAGAATGAACATGTGTTGTTTCACCTTGCTGAGCATAGAGTAATTTGTTTTGCAGTATTAGATAACTTAGTTTGGTGCAAAACTGTGGCTTTGCATTGTTTAACTTTGTCCTTTGCTACTGGAATACATTCTTAAATAAATGTGGTTATGTTATACATCATTTTAATTTACGTTTCTCATTCTTGCCTGGAAAATCCCATGGACAGAGGAACCTGGTAGGCTAGAGTGCACGAGGTCACAAAGAGTCGGACACAACTGAGTGACTTAACTTACACTTTCTCATTTAATGCTTTTTTTTTTGAAAATGATATTATTTGCTGCTTATTTTATATTTATTTTAGACTATGGACATGATGTTTGAGCAAATCCAAACAATTTTCTCATTCAAGTCCAAGATAGGTCATAAGTGGTAGAGACAACTTGCAACATCAACAACTGTATTTGGCTCAGGACTGCTAACAAACATACAGTGCAGTAGTGGTTCAAGAAGTTTTGCAGAGGAGACAAGAGCCTTGAAATTGGGGAGCACAGAGACTATCCATTGGAAGTTGATAATGGCCCATTGAAAGGATCATCGAAGCTGATCCACTTACAACTACATGATAAGTTGTGGAAGAAGCAAGTTGGAAAGGTGAAAAAGTTTGATAAGTAGGTGCCTCATGCTGCTGCTGTTGCTGCTGCTAAGTCACTTCAGTCGTGTCCGACTCTGCGACCCTGTAGGTGGCAGCCCACCAGGCTCCCCCATCCCTGGGATTCTCCAGGCAAGAACACTGGAGTGGGTTGCCATTTCCTTCTCCAATGCATGAAAGTGAAAAGTGAAAGTGAAGTCGCTTAGTAAGTGTCCGACTCTTCGTGACCCCATGGACTGCAGCCTACCAGGCTCCTCTGTCCATGGGATTTTCCAGGCAAGAGTACTGGACTGGGTTGCCATGGCCTTCTCCAGGTGCCTCATGAGTGGAATGTAAATAAAAAAATTATTGTTTTGAAGTGTCATCTGATCTATGCAACAACAATGAAGCATTTCTAGATCAGATTGTGACGTGATAAAAAGTGGATTTTATACAACTGGTGATGACCAACTTAGTGGTTGGACTGAGAAGAAGCTCCAAAACCCTTCCCAAAGCCAAACTTGCACCAAAAAAGGTCATGGTTACTGACTGTCTGCTGCTGGTCTGATCCACCTCAGCTTTCTGAATACCACTGAAGCCATTTCATCTGAGAAGTATGCTCAGCAACTTGATGAGATGCACCAAAAATTGCAAAGCCTGTAGCTGATATTGGTCAACAGAAAGGGCCCAATGCTCCATAGCAACACATGGATACATGTCATACAACCAATACTTCAAAAGCTGAATGAATTGATTGATGAAGGTTTGCCTCATCTGCCATATTCACCTGACCTCTGACTAACTGACTACCACTTCTTCAAGTATCTCAACAACTGTTTGCAGGGAAAACACTTTTACAACCAGCCAAAAATGTTTTCCAAGAGTGCATTGAGTTCCAAAGCGTGGATTTTTATGCTATGAGAATAAATAACTTATTCCTCATTGGCAAAAATGTGTTGATTGTAAAGGTTACTATCTTGATTAATAAAGATATGTTTGAGTCTAGCTATAATGATTTAAAATTGCTGATCTGAAGCCACAGTTATGTTTGCACCAACCTAATAATACATAGGGCTTCCTAGGTGTCACTAATGGTAAAGAACCTGCCTATCAATGCAGGAGACAAAAGAGATGAGGGTTTGATCCCTGGGTCAAGAAGATTCCCTGGAGGAGGGCATGGCAGCCCACTCCAGTATTCTTGCCTGGAAAATCACATGGACAGAGGAGCCTGGCGGGCGACAGTCCATGGAGTCTCAGAGAGTGAGACATGACTGAAGCGCGCGTGCGGACACACAGGCAGTGTCTCATCCAGGCATTCTCACTTCAGAATTGTCCCATTATTTTCTATAGATCAAATGCCAATGCCTGTCATTTCTCGTTAGGGCAGAAGAAATTCCCTTAGCCAGTTTCCACTTAACCAGCTCTTTGTCTGCATTCTGTAGAGCACTGATGCCTGTAGACCCAGCCTATTCCTGCTCAGTGCTGTGGCTGGATTCAACTCTCACAGTACTGGGTTGTACACACATCAAGAGTCAGTCAGGTGGGTCCCCAAAATATCCATGCCACTTTTACATGTACAGTTGTGCATTTAATTAAAACTTAAGTTAACTGATATAGAAAAGTAGAAAAAAGGCTGAATGCTTTGGAAATGCTTGAGTTTTAAAGGTTGAATTAGGTGTGGATGAGAAAACAGTGAAAGACTGAGGAAAAAAACATAAAAATTTCTTAAGATCCTGCTCTTAGATTCATTAAAAAAAAATCTGTCACTTTATTTTAAAGAAACTGAAGTTAGTTACGGTAGAAAATGCATCATGGTGAATAGGCCTTGCTCCTACAACCAACACCAATCAATGGATGAGTATAAGCTTATGTTGTAAGTTGAAATAAATTATTAAAATTGTGCTTATAAGTTTCATTTTTTATAATTCTCTTATTTAACTAATTTTTTCCATTAGTCAACCTATGACATATTCCATTTGTATAATTAAGAGGGTAGACATTGAGTCCTGCCCCAGGGTCACAGGTACGAGACCTTGTACCAAGGCCACAGAAGTGGAGCCCAGAGCCAAGGACACCTCCAAAGTTCATTGAGACCCTTTGTAACCATTTCAAAAGCCCCTGATCATCATTAATAAGCTTCCTGACTCCAACTTAGGCAAAGATGCCAATTCCAGTAAACTCCCTGTAGCCCCCAACCAATCACCTAACACGGACCTTCCATCAGGAATGTTCCGTCTTGAGGCTATAAACATTGACTGTTAACTCATGAAAACTGTTAGCTTTCTATGGTCTTTCAGGAGGTTGGCCCACTGTGCTTGCAGTTGCAGTAGCCTCATATTAAGCCTCAATATTCACATGTGACCACTGGGGAAAAGTTTTAAACAGTGCAGATTTCAATCCCAAGAGAGTCCTATAGGTATATTTGTGAGTTTTTTTCTTATTGAGCTTGGGAAAAATGTGTTTTCCCTCAAGGCATATGAATTAAATTGTTTCTATTGTGACAAAATAGACATAACATTCACTATTAAAGAGGGAAAATTCAAGACTTCATTTGGTATATTATTCTTTTTTTTTTTTTAATGCTAGTAAGATAACCAAAATATTTCATGATAGAGGATTAGAAAAATACATTATTAAACATCTGCTCCCTGCTTCCCTCTTTGGATGTTAGGTATTCAGTAAGTTTTCATGCATCTAACTCTTAATAAAAAATATAATGGAAAATATATAGTGACAAGAAAATTCCTTCAAATATACTCTGTTCTCTTTATCAGAAAGTTGCTCACATCAGAAAACTATTTTATTTTTACTTTAGAGAGCAAAATAAGTGCAATGTATAATATCATTTTTGATACTACTGGATATTTAGGATTTTTTAGACATAAGTCAATTTTAGTTTCAGGTTTGTTGGCTAACATTCTTACTACTTGCTGCTGGTTCTGCTCTTGAATTGGTGTCTCTGGGAGTTTTCTTTGTGTTCTCTACGGATGGAAAATATGTCCATGCTTTAGAAAAACACCAATTAACTCTTTTCTTTTTTTGTATTTTCCCATTTATTTTGGCAGCTAGAATTTTATTTAAAAGTCTACAGTAAAAGAGCTTAAGTTATCTTAACAGATAGTTACTGAAAACTTCTAAAACTATATTTTATAGCTTTGGGAATGTAATATTTTTGCTTTAACCTGACACTGGACTTAGACTATTTTAAATTTCCCATAACACTGTTTTATTTATAATCCATTGTCTTGATGAAGTAGATTTCATACCAACTGGAGTGAATCCTGAAGATATAGTAAACCATAACAGATATTCCAGAATGGAAGTGTCAACTGCCCTAATCAACAAGATAAATGAACAAGCCTATAGGGGATGATTAAATTAAATTGTACTGAAATCCACTTGGGAAAAAGAGAATACACTTGTGCTCTGTCTCCTCAGTTCTTATCAGCTATACGGAAGCCAAATCTTGAGAGTATTTTCCAGAAATTAAATTTTAGAAACAAAAGCTGTTTTTTTTTTAATTGGACAATGAAACATTTCATAGAGCAGTGAATGACTGATGGAATATGTAATCAACAAATGCTATTGAGGAAACAAAGAAAACTGATCTTTTCAAAGCGGTTTTCTCCATCTATCTTCTCTACAAAAGAGGATAACACTTGGGATTGAAAATCCAGTCACATTGTCAAGAAAGAATGGCAGCCATAAAATGGGTATACATGCCTTGGTTTTAATTATTTGCTTTCAAATCAAATAATTTCTATGAGAAGTAATATTTTTATTTCTTAAAATTATTTCCTTAAAGGTCTAGTTCTTGTGCATATGAAATCTTTCATTATATCAGGACTGTTTTAACCACCTACCTTACAATGCATTTTTATCCACTCACTCATTCTGTTTATACTTGTGAAAAAACTAGGATAATAAAGCCTATTAAGCTGACAAACCAGTTATCAGAGTGCGTATTAAGAATATCAAAGAAACACCTTTTTATTATTATCACTGAATCAATGAAGCATAAATTTAGAATAGCTATATTTTAAAGAAATTCCCTAGAACCATGAGCCTGTGGGATCCAGCTCTCCATAGTGCAGTAGGTTTTGCTTTTATCAGGCAAAATGAACGTTCATTGTAAGGCACTAGTTCGGCTCTCCCTTTAGTTTATCTTGCCATTAGTTTTAGTGACTATTCTGTTAGAGAGTTATAAATAAATTGAACAAGAAAGTGTAGAAAACTTCACATTTTTCACATCTCTTGAATCACTGCCCTCTTTTATCCAGCTTTAATTATCAGTTTGGCTTCCCTGGTGGCACAGTGTTAAAGAACCTGCCTGGCAATGCAGGAGATGCAGGTTTGATCCCTGGGTTGGGAACATCCCTTGGAGAAGGAAATGGCACCCTGCTCCAGTATTCTTGCCTGGGAAACTATGGGCAGAGAAACCTGGCAGGCTACGGTCCACAGGGTCACAAAAGAGCCAGACACAACTTAGTGACTAAACAACAATAAATTAGCAGTTTCATCCTAGGTTTCAAGACAAGACCTATCATGACTTTGTAGACAGAGCAATGACATTACTGGCATTTTATTTACCTCAATGCTTACAAGAATTTTTCCTACATTAAAAAATATTCTGCAGTACTGTAGCCAACCAATACTAAAAACTTAAATTGTCCATCATGGCATTTTTGAAATATTTTAAATTAGTAGTTAACTATAAAAAAAGCAACATCCTAATTCAATTAAGTGAATTAAGGATATTCATAAAGAATATCCCAGGATAATACATGAAATGCTTTATTATCTTGCTCAGTTTTTATACTTTGAGGTCAACAGGCAAATCTACTTGATTCATATGAAGCTTCCATTTTTAATAAGAGCTTATTATAAGTGTTTTATTTTTCTTTGCTGCATAACAAATTATCATAATCAACTTAAAACCATATCCAGTTATAGCTCCATTATGAATTCATTATTTATTATTCTGTTAGATCAACAGTTTGGGTTAGCTGAGCTTGGTTGTGTACTGAGGGTCTCACAAGATCAAATTCAAGGTTTCAGCCAGGCTAACTTTTCATCTTTTTAATGTCATACTGAAACTCTTTGTTAATGCTATATGGAAAGAAAAGGCAATAAAAGATACACAGGTTGGGAAAGAAGATACAAAATTCTTTTTTGCAGATAACATGACTATATTATAAAATAAGAAACAAAAATACTCCTGGAACTAATAAATGGTTAATGCAAGGTTTCAAAATTTTAAATAAATATCACTTCAGTCACTCAGTCATGTTCGACTCCTTGTGATCCCATGGACTGCAGCATGCCAGGCTTCCCTGTCCATCATCACTTCCCAGAGCTTGCTCAAACTCATGTCCATCAAGTGGGTGATGCCATCCAACCATCTATTCCTCTGTAGTCTGCTTCTCCTGTCTTCAATCTTTCCCAGCATCAGGATCTTCAACGAGTCAGTTCTTCACATCAGGCGGGCAAAGTATTGGAGCTTCAGCTTCAGCATCATTCCTTCAAATAAATATTCAGAACTGATTTCCTTTAGGATTGAGTGGTTTGATCTCCATGCAGTCCAAGGGACTTTGAAGAGTCTTTTCCAACACCACAGATCAAAAGCACCAATTCTTTGGTGCTCAGCTTTCTTTGTGGTCTAACTCTCACATCCATACATGACTACTGGAGAAACCATAGTTTTGACTAGATGGACCTTTGTCGGCAAAGTAATATCTCTACTTCTTAATATGCTATATAGGTTGGTCATAGCTTTTCTTCCAAGGAGCAAGTGTTTTTTAATTTCATGGCTGCAGTCACCATCTGCAGTGATTTTGGAGCTCAGAAAAATAAAGTTTGTCACTGTTTCCATTGTTTATCCATCTATTTCCCATGAAGTGATGGAGCTGGATGCCATGATCATAGTGTTCTGAATGCTGAGTTTTAAGCCAGCTTTTTCACTTTCCTCTTTCACCTTTACCAGAGGCTCTTTAGTTCTTCTTCTGGTTTTGCTATTAAGGAGGTGTCATCTGCATATATGAGGTTATTGATATTTATCTTGGCAATATTGATACCAGCTTGTGCTTCATCCAGTCTTGAATTTTGCATAATGTATTCTGCTTATAAGTTAAGTAAGCAGGGTGACAATATACAGCCTTAGTGTACTCATTTCCCAATTTGAAACCAGTCCAGAGTTCCATGTCCAGTTCTAACTGTTGCTTCTTGACCTGCATACAGATTTCTCAGGAAGCAGGTAAGGTGGTCTGGTATTCCCATCTCGTAAAGAATTTTCCACAGTTTGTTGTGATCCACACAGTTAAAGGCTTTGGCTTAGTCAATAAAGCAGAAGTAATGTTTTTCTGGAACTTCTTTTTCTATGATCCAATGGATGTTGGCAATTTGATATCTGCTTCCTCTGTCTTTTCTAAATCCAGAAAAGACATCTGGAAGTTTGAACATCTGGAAGTTCTCAGTTCACATACTGTTGAAGCCTCTCTTGTATTATTTGCTAGTGTGTGAGATGAGTGCAATTGTGCAGTAGTTTGAACATTCTTTGGCATTGCCTTTCTTTGGGATTGGAGTGAAACCTGACCTTTTCCAGTCCTGTGGCCACTGCTGAGTTTTCCAAATTTGCTGGCAAATTGAGTGAAGCACTTTCACAGCATCATCTTTCAGGATTTGAAATAGCTCAACTGGAATTCCATCACCTCCACTAGCTTTGTTCATAGTGATGCTTCCTAAGGTTTATTTGACTTCCCACTCCAAGATGTCTGGCTCCAGGCGAGTGACCACATCATCATGGTTATCTGGGTCATTAAGATCTTTTTTATATATTCTTCTGTGTAGTTAATTAATATGCAAAAGTCAATTAATTTAATATTAAAGTCAATTAATTAATATGAAAAAGTCAATTTCTCTTCTACCAACAATGAAGAGGAAATTTGCAGTTAAAAACACAAGACCATTTACATAGCACTCCCAAAATGAATTACTTATGTATATATCTATCCAAATATAATAATTTTCAAGAATAAAACTACAAAACTCTGATGAATGAAAGAGCTAAATAAATATAGAGAGATTCTATGTTCATGCATAAGAAGACTCAATGTTGTCAAAATGTCAGTTCTTCCCAACTCTGTAAATTATATGCAGTTGGAATCAAAATCCCAGCAAGTACGTTATGGTATCAGCAAACTGGTTCTACTGTTTATATGGCATGATGAAAGGCCCTGAACAGTCAATATTGAAGGAGAAGAACAAAGTTGGAGAACAGAAACCCCCAACTTCTAGGCTTACTAGGAAGCTGCAGTAATCAATACAGTGTAGTCACGGAACTCAACATAGTGCTCTGTGACAGTCTAGAGGGGAGGAATGGGTTGGAGGGTGGGAGGTAAGCTCAAGAGGCGGGGGACATAAGTACACTTATGGCTGATTCATGCTGTATGGCAGAAACCAACACAACACTGTAAAGCAATTATCCTCCAATTAAAAATAAACAAAAAGTGAAAAAACATAGTGCAGTATTGGCAAAAAATATTTAATAGACTAATGCAGCAGAATAGAGAGCCCTTAAATACCCCACTATAAATATCAGTCAACTAACCTTTGACAAAAGAGCAAAAGCAATACAATAGAACAACAGTCTCTAATCTTTTAGATACCAGTTTCATAGAAGACAATTTTTTCATGGATGGGGTTGGGGAAGAGAATGGCTTGGGGATGATTCAAGCACAAAAGTGTTCTTGTTCCTATGAAAATCGAATGCCTCTGCTCATCTAACAGGAGATGGAGCTCATATAGTAATGTCAGTGATGGGGAACAGCTATAAATATAGATAGTACTTCATTCACTAGCTCACCGCCACTCACCCCCTGCTGTATGGCCCCAGTTCCTAACGGGCCATGGACTGGTACTGGTCCACGGCCTTGGGGTTGGGGACCCCTGCAATAGAGCAAAGATAGTCTTTCAACAAATGGTGCTGGAACAACTAGACACTCACATACGGGGAGAAAAAAAAATGAATGTAGATACACTTCCTCAGAATTCATTCAAAATGGATCAAAGACCTCAATGTAAAATGCAAAACTATCAAAAATCCTAGAAGAAAACATAGGGGAAAAACTAGATGACCTTGGATATGATAAGCCTTTTTTAGATATAATGCCAAAGGTCTGCTCAATGAAAGAAATCACTGATAAGCTAGACTTAATTAAAAGTAAAAATTTTTGCTTTGTGAAAGACAATGTCAAAGAATAAGAAGACAAGTCATAGACTGAAAGAAAATATATGAAAAGACACATCTGAAAAGGACTGTTATCCAATACACACACACACACACACACACACACACACATATATAAAACTCTTAAAACTCAAGGATAAGGGCTTTCTTGGTGGCTCTGTGGTAAAGAATCTGCCTGCCCACGCAGGATACATGAGTTTAATCCCTGATCCGGGAAGATCTCACATGCTATGGAGTAACTAAGCATGTGCACCACAACTATTGAGCCTGTGCTCTAGAGCCTGGGACTTGCATCTACTGACGCCCAGGTGCCCAGAGCCCATGCTGTGCAACAAGAGAAGCCACTTAAACAAGAAGACGGAGCACTGCAACTAGAGAGTGGCCCCCACTTGCTGCAACTAAGAAAAACCCATGCAGCAGTGAAGACCCAGCACAGCCAAAAATAAGATTATTTTTAAAAAACCCTCAAGAATAAATTTAAAGCTATGCAATACTTGAAGGTAGCATCAATTTACTCATTAAAATGCTTTCCTGAAAAATTGTGTTGCCATCTGCTTCTCTGCTGCAGCTCTATTTTATGGATTATGTGGCTTCTCTCCTTGTCTACTGTCCCTCTTTTGTGATACAGAGCCCTGTGAGAGGGTAGCTATTTATTTGTAGGTTTGTTTAATCATCCCAGTATTCATTTATATATTACAGCTTGCTGCTGCTGCTGCTAAGTCGCTTCAGTCGTGTCCGACTCTGTGCGACCCCATAGATGGCAGCCCACCAGGCTCCCCCATCCCTGGGATTCTCCAGGCAAGAACACTGGAGTGGGTTGCCATTTCCTCCTCCAATGCATGAAAGTGAAAAGTGAAAGTGAAGTCGCTCAGTCGCGTCCGACTCCTAGTGACCCCATGGACTGCAGCCCACCAGGCTCCTCCGTCCATGGGATTTTCCAGGCAAGAGTACTGGAGTGGGGTGCCATTGCCTTCTCTGATATTATAGCTTAGGTCTTTATTATTATTCATTCTAAGTATTGGACACAACTGAGCGACTTCCCTTTCACTAAGTATTTTCAGTTCTGAAAGTGGAGAAAGGAAATCAATCAATCTCTCCCCACCATGAGCCACTGAGTAAAAAGGCCTCCAGTCTGTGGCTGAAGTCCCTTGCAGTAAACTTCATTCTTCTCTAATCACTGTGCCCTCCAATAGTCAGGGATGAGAGTGCCTTGGCACATCCAATCTGCAAATCTTGTCACGTGTGTTTCCAAGGAAATCAGTTATTTGTGATGGTCAAAACAAGAATCGTATCAGAGATAATTAGGAAGAAATTATTCAATAGGGACAGAAACCACAACACAGTCTGAACTCAACTTCACTGAGGCAAAAGGTAGAAGAGTTTATAAAAGCTGGGGTGGAGCTGCTAAGCCATCTGCTTTTTCATTGGCTTTACCCAAAGGAAAAGCAAACTTTCTCACCTCTGTTTGACAGGATGTAGTTTTACAAGTTGGAGAAACGTGCCCACGTAAGTGGAGATCCTCACTGAGGATAGGAGATGCCTGCTAAATTACTTCATTTGTGTCTGACTCTTTGCAACCCTGTGGACTATAGCCCCCCAGGCTCCTCTGCTCATGGGATTCCCCAGGAAAGAATACTGGAGTGAGTTGCCATGCCTTTCTCCTGGTGATCTTCTTGACCCAGGCATGGAACCCAAATCTCTTATATCTCCTACAGTGGCAGGTGGGTTCTTTACCACTAGCATCACCTGGAAGGCCCCAAAGACAGGAGATACAGACACTATCTTTGATGATTCATTTCAAAAGATTGACTACCAGGTTGTTGAGAAAGTCCCAGGACCTGGGTTTTAAAGCTGAGAAGAAACTTTTACAATGATTTAGTTATCCATTTAAACAAATAAATATAGAGAGAGGAGATTTATAATTACAAGTTTTCTAAGTAAATACTATAAGAAAAGGGAAAAAAGGGACCTGTGTCCTTAGGCTTCCTTTCTGAAGAGCCCTGGTGAGAGAAAGGGCAGGGTCTAGAGGCAAGAAGAAGTCTGGCTAAAATTCAGTTAAGCTGCTGGAAAGGTTAAGGCTATCTTTCTCAGGACCAAACTCCCACTCTAATATCAAACAAGTGTCTGAGAAGAGGCTTATGTGTGGAGCTAGTAATGGAAGAGGTAGAAGACAGACTCAGAGTGTCATTTGCTAAAAATCTTGAGTATTAACCTAGTTACTAGCAACATTATCTTTTTTTTTTTTTAAAGAAACCAAAGAAAATCTCAAGGTTTTTTAATAGGTCGTAAGTGTAACATATTTTTTAACTAAGAGAAACATTTGTATTTCTATTGGATATAAATTTAAATTCAATGGCAAAATAATCTTGTGTGGCAAATTATTACACTAATTTACAATAGGGACACCCCAGTGGCTTAGCGGGAAAGAATCCGCTTGCAATTCATGAGATGTGGGTTCGATCCCTGGGTTGGGGAGATCTTCTGGAGGTGGGCATAGCAATCCACTCCAGTATTCTTGCCTGGAAAATCCCATGGACAGAAGAACCTGGTGGGCTACAGTTCATAGAGTCACAAAGAGTCGGACACAACTGAAGCAATTTAGCATTGCACAGGACATACCACACAATCTACAATAACTGTCTATAAAATGTAACTACAGTTAATGAAGTATTAAGAATACATGCTATTCACCTTGGAGAAGTAAATGGCAACCCACTCCAGTATTCTTGCCTGGAGAATCCCAGCAAGGATGAACAGAGGAGCCTGGTGGGCTGCCATCTATGGGATCACACAGAGTTGGACATGATGGAAGTGACTTAGCAGCAGCAGCAGTTATTCACCTATATGTCCAGATGACAGAATTTTTACTTCCTATGAGTGATTTAACATTTTGAGTACAAAACAATGAATTAAGGCCATATTTCGTTCCTATTAATTTTCTAATAAAATATATTCTCTTATATTGACTACCTTATTATACACATAATTTTGATATTTAACCCAAGAAAATGGCATTCTTAGATCTATGCCATACTGTGCAATGATTAAATTATGCAAATATAACAAGACAGGAATCTTGTTACATGAAAAATGCTGACTCATTCAAAAATGCTAATATCCAATTGTTAAGAGCTTCCTTTGAGAATAACTTTCATGTAAAATTAACTGTTCTAACAAGATTTGACACAAATGAAATCTGCAAATGAATGAATATTTTATAGATGCTATATTAATGCCAGAAGTTTCCTGGTGAAATGTACTTATTCTAAATTGCCAAGATATGATCCTAAAGGAACATTAATCTTCAGTCCCCAAAGTGCCTGTTACCTCATCTAGTTAATGACTGAATTTAATATATTTATTTGTTCACCCCCTTTTTACTTTATACTCTTAGTCAAACAATTTAATGAGGACACAATTCATTATTTTTTGAAATCATTTATCAACAGAATAAATAAATCAGCAGAATTACTATTCTGTTGGGCTAATGAAATATTAAATAAAAATAGAGGAAGAGTCATGAATGAGCAGGCTTGCTGAAAGCAAAGTGGCTTTAACAGTTTTTAAAGGGGTTAACTATTATGGTAAAATCTTTAGCGATTCCAATAAAGAAGAAAATATACAGCCATCTGTCACATTGTTCTCTTAAATCTGAACCAAGAGAACAGAAAATGAAAGTGAAAGTCGCTCAGTAGTGCCTAACCCTTTGTGACCCCATGGGCTATACAGTCCATGGAATTCTCCAGGCCAGAATACCGGAGTGGGTAGACTTTCCATTCTCCAGAGGATCTTCCCAACCCAGGGATCAGATCCAGGTCTCCTGCATTCCTGGCAGATTCTTTATCAACTGAGCTATCAGGGAAGCCGATAGATGGCAAAAAATAAAACCGTCTATTCTTGAATCTTTTAAAACTGAAAGTTAATCTGCTCATTAAAGAACATTTAGAACATATAGAAATGAAAAGACAAATGATGACAATGCAACATTTTAGCAATAAACTTGATAAAAATCAAGATGAGAAAAGGAGAAAGGGTAAAAAGTGAACAATAATTTTATAGTTAATGTGAGGTCTTAATGTAGTCTACTCCTAAGATGAAAAATGTGCATTATATGTCTGTAAAGACCAATCAACTCTCTCTGTGAAGATAAATTTTTAAAATTGTAAAGAAATGGAATTGACATGTTCCATGGGTGTTTCTAATGGGGTAGGGTTGTAGCCATTTCACAGGAATGGGAAGTCTGGCAGTACCTCCCATCAACTATGATGGTAAAGGAGAACAATCCTATAGAATAATCCATCAAAGTCTTTGGCAATTTTCATCCATATATGAAACATAATTCTAGTATTTTCCTAGTCTTTACTTTTTAGGAAAGTTCTACTTAAACTTTGAATTTCTTTTCAAACTATATTCTTGGGAGATAAAATATTTTATGTATAAGATGGCCATGGAGACAGCACTACTTATTTCAACATTACCTGGGACAATGCAAATGGCTTTACATATTTATGAACCAATTACAATATTTACACAGGGCAAGCAGATCCTGGTTCATTTAATTATAATTTGATAACTCTTTTGAATAAACTTAGCAACAGTGGCAAAACCCAACAGATTATATTAGCATTTTACAAATGAATTACACATTATGAGATAGAAAATTATTTTTGTGACTTTAGGGTCATAATCAAAATCCCATGTGCCTGAAGAGAGGAACAAGTGGGATGTCTTACCTGTTGTCATGTACATAGATAAAATAAATTATTATACAAGCCATGCTTCATACTATTATTATGCTATGACACAATTATGTTACAATTACATTGTTTATTTGAATATATTTTAAATATCTAGTGAATAGGAAAGCATTAATTCACTTGAGACTTGGTAAAACTGATATTTTTATTATGATCTTCAAGTAGTTACCTTTTCTGAAAATTTGTAGGAATTACTAGTTCATTGGAGCCAAGTACTTATGGGATAAGCAAATATAGGGCATGATCACATAGTAATTTAAGTTTATTATTTTATATTCTGCAGATTTAAATAAAACTATTAACACCTTATAAGAAACTTCTGCTTGGAGATAATCTTGGGATATAGCTATTTTATCCTATTGATTTTGTCTAATTTATCTCTGCAACGTTTTGTTTACTTAAGGCTTTAAAAAAAATGTTACTATGCTTTCACTTTCTGTATCCTTTTCTTGTAATATTTACAGTCATTCTTGTAGACAACAGATCATATTCTTGAAACAGATTACTTTTCCCCTCCTTCTGCCAGAATCAGTAATATATTTTGACTCTTCACTGGGAGAATTCACAATTGTGTTAGGGACCCCTAAGACTTCATTCCTTTGGGAGCTTCTCATGATTAAGACAGTCCACATTCAACCTCTAGCAATTTGTGATTATCACTTAAGTATTCCTCCAGGTTATGACTCTAGCAGCTTCTATTTTAGATAAACTGATCTCAGCTGTGACTCCCTGGATATACTTGTCTCCCCAAACTTCAAGGTGACAGCTTGCTCTAAGTTCTCAATTGTTTAATGGATCCAAGAAAATCCATTACTTTTGAGTATGTTAAGCTTTCCCTTACTGTAACAAATTAAAATGTTATTGACTTAAATGACCATTTCCAAGCTCTTGACATAACAGAACTGAAACCAGAATTTTTATTAAAAGTCTATTTTTAAGGACATCAGTTTGTATCAGAAAGGCACCTGATGTATTCAAGCCTTGGAATAGATAAGAAATTTGGTTTTTGAACAAAAAAAAACATAAAATTAACCCATTGAAAGAATAAACAGAACTGTCAAATTTAGTGATTAAATATTTTCAATTAAAAATGTGAATGCTAATTTACAAATGATAAACAATGGGAGATATGTGTGTATGTGTATGATTGTGTGCATAATACTCTGACCACACAAAACTTTAGGTAATCTCTAAAAGTATATGTGATATTGATGGAGGGAACAAGATGGAAAGGGGGCAGAGCACAACCTTTAAAAGAATGACATTGCCCGAGTACACAACATAAGCTGATTAGAAAAAAACAGATCCCAAGATGGCAGACAAGTTAACTTCCACTAGGCTTTGAACCTCAGTATACACTCATTGTGGGCTTCCCTGGGGGCTCAGATGGTAAAGAATCTGCCTGAAATGCAGGATCTGCCTGCAGTGCAGATCCCTGGGTTGAGAAGAGTCTCCTGGAAAAGGGAATGGCTATCCACTCCAGTATTCTTGCCTGGAAAACCCCATGGAGAGAGGAGCCTGAAGGGCCATGAAAGCATTAGTGAAAGGGCTAACACTTTCATTTTTCATACACTCACTGTAACACAACAGCAAGCTAAATGGCATATACATAGGTACCATGACAGTTCCAAGGCTGGCCATATAGGTAAAAAGGTGGCTGGTGGCCCAATTCATGGAAATCTCCACAGCTTCCCTCAAAGAGCTGGAATACTCCTCCCACTCTTTAGACTAAGAAATTACCCACCCATATAAAATCTGAGAACCCCATACCCTAGGGCCACTCTTGCCTTCTGACATAGCCCATACTCTGTGGAGTGTGGTTATCTCTAAAAAAAAAAAAAAAAAAAACTCAATTCTTGACCATCACTTTGTCTCTCACTGAATTATTTCTGCAATGAAATGTCAAGAATGTGAGCTTCACTAAATCCTGAAGCCAGTTGTGTGATCTCAGTTAAAAGACTATGGGTTTGACTCTCAATTAGGGGTGCAAGGTTTCATTGTGATCACAGCCTTGTGGTGGCAAAGGGGCTTGTGTAATTCAATGAAGCTATGAGCTATGCTGTGCAGGGCCACCCAAGACAGACAGGTCATAATGAAGAGTTCTGATTAAACGTGGTCCGAGGAAATGGTTGTCCCAGGAACTCCATGAACATTATGAAAAGGCAAAAAGATCTGACACTGGAAGATGAGCCCCCAGGTCAGAAGGTGTCCAATATGTTACTGGGGATGAGTGGAGGGCAATGACTAATAGCTACAGAAAGAATGAAGTAGCTGGGCAAAGGTGGAAATGACACTCAGTTGTGCATGTATCTGGTAGTGTGAGTAAAGTCCAATGCTGTAAAGAACAATACTGCATAGGGAACTGGAATGCTATATCCATAAATCAAGGTAAATTGGATGTGATCAAGCAGGAGGTGGCAAGAGTGAATATTGACTCCTTGGGAATCAGTGAACTAAAATGGATGGGAATGGGTGAATTTAATTCAGATGACCATTTTATCTACTACTGTGGGCAAGAATCCCTGAAGAGAAATGAAGTAGCCTTCACAGCAACAAAAGAGCCTTGAAATGCAGTACTTGAGTGCAATCTCCAAAATGACAAAATGATCTCTGTTTGTTTCCAGGAAAATCCTTCAACATCACAGTAATCCAAGTTTGTGCCCCAGGCACTAACGCTAAAGAAGCTGAAGTTGAATGGTCCTATGAAGACCATGGTTCACGTATTGCTGAAGCCTGGCTTGGAGAATTTTGAGCATTACTTTACTAGCATGTGAGATGAGTGCAATTGTGCGGTAGTTTGAGCATTCTTTGCCATTGCCTTTCTTTGGGATTGGAATGAAAACTGATCTTTTCCAGTCCTGTGGCCACTGCTGAGTCTTCCAAATTTGCTGGCATATGAGTGCAGCACTTTCACAGCATCATCTTTCAGGATTTGAAATAGCTCAACTGGAATTCCATCACCTCCACTAGCTTTGTTTGTAGTGATGCTTTCTAAGGCCCACTTGACTTCACATTCCAGGATGTCTGGCTCTAGGTCAGTGAGCACACCATCGTGATTATCTTGGTCTTGAAGATCTTTTTATACAGTTCTTCTCTGCATGCTTGCCACCTCTTCTTAATATCTTCTGCTTCTGTTAGGTCCATACCGTTTCTGTCCTTTATCGAGCCCATCTTTGCATGAAATGTTCCCTTGGTATCTCTAGTTTTCTTGATGAGATCTCTAGTCTTTCCCATTCTATTGTTTCCCTCTATTTCTTTGCATTGATCACTGAGGAAGGCTTTCTTATCTCTTCTTGCTATTCTTTGGAACTCTGCATTCAGATGCTTATACCTTTCCTTTTCTCCTTTGCTTTTCACTTCTTTTCTTTTCACAGCTATTTGTAAGGTCTCCTCAGATAGCCATTTTGCTTTTTTCCATTTCTTTTCCATGGGGATGGTCTTGATCCCTGTCTCCTGTACAATGTCACAAACCTCA
>NW_011494613.1:6398214-6399163 GCF_000754665.1 Bison bison bison | reverse complement strand
CTATTAGTCTTTGCCCTGCTTCATTACGTATTCCAAGGCCAAATTTGTCTGTTCCTCCAGGTGTTTCTTGGCTTCCTACTTTTGCATTCCAGTCCCCTATAATGAAAAGGACATCTTTTTTGGGTGTTAGTTCTAAAAGGTCTTGTAGGTCTTCATAGAACCATTCAGCTTCAGCATCTTCAGTGTTACTGGTTGGGGCATAAACTTGGATTACTGTGATATTAAATGGTTTGCCTTTGAAATGAACAGAGATCATTCTGTCGTTTTTGAGGTTGTATCCAAGTATTGCATTTTGGACTCTTTTGTTGACCATGATGGCTACTCCATTTCTTCTGAGGGATTCGTGCCCACAGTAGTAGATATAATGGTCATCGGAGTTAAATTCACCCAAACCAGTCCATTTTAGTTCTCTGATTCCTAGAATGTCAACGTTCACTCTTGCCATCTCCTGTTTGATCACTTCCAATTTGCCTTGATTCATGGACCTAACATTCCAGGTTCCTATACAATATTGCTCTTTACAGCATCAGACCTTGCTTCTATCACCAGTCACATCCACAACTGGGTATTGTTTTTCTTTGGCTGCATCCCTTCATTCTTTCTGGAGTTATTTCTCCACTGATCTTCAGTAGCATATTGGGCACTGACTGACCTGGGGAGTTCATCTTTCAGTATCCTATCATTTTGCCTTTTCATACTGTTCATGGGGATCTCAAGGAAAGAATACTGAAGAAAGGCAATGCCAAGGAATGCTCAAACTACCACACAATTGCACCCATCTCACACGCTAGTAAAGTAATGCTCAAAATTCTCCAAGTCAGGCTTCAGCAATACGTGAACCGTGAACTTCCAGATGTTCAAGCTGGTTTTAGAAAAGGCAGAGGAACCAGAGATCAAATTGCCAACATCTGCTGGATCCTCGAAAAAGCAAGAGAGTTCCAGAAAAACG
>NW_011494613.1:6395448-6398114 GCF_000754665.1 Bison bison bison | reverse complement strand
GGTCCCATCACTTCATGGGAAATAGATGGAGAAACAGTGGAAACAGTGTCACACTTTATTTTTCTGGGCTCCAAAATTACTGCAGATGGTGACTGAAGCCATGAAATTAAAAGGTGTTTACTCCTTGGAAGGAAAGTTATGACCAACCTAGATAGCATATTGAAAAGCAGAGACATTACTTTGCCAACAAAGGTACATCTAGTCAAGGCTATGGTTTTTCCAGTGGTCATGTATGGATGTGAGAGTTGGACTGTGAAGAAGGCTGAGCACCGAAGAATTGATGCTTTTGAACTGTGGTGTTGGAGAAGACTCTTGAGAGTCCCTTGGACTGCAAGGAGATCCAACCAGTCCATTCTAAAGGAGATCAGCCCTGGGATTTCTTTGGAAGGAATGATGCTAAAGCTGAAACTCCAGTACTTTGGCCACCTCATGCAAAGAGCTGACTCATTGGAAAAGACTCTGATGCTGGGAGGGATTGGGGGCAGGAGGAGAAGGGGACGACAGAGGATGAGATGGCTGGATGGCATCACTGACTCGATGGATGTGAGTCTGGGTGAACTCAGGGAGTTGATGATGGACAGGGAGGCCTGGCATGCTGCAATTCATGGGGTCGCAAAGAGTCAGACACAACTGAGCAACTGAACTGAACTGAACTAAGAAGGGAGTCAGTGGAAACCCCTATTTATAGCCAGTTAATCAGAAGCATAGGTGACAACCCAGACTTCTCATTGGCTAGCTAAAGGGAAGTGGGGGGCATTCTTTTAGGATGAACTTCGTTTATTTTTAATTTATTTATTTTTAACTGAAGGATAACTGCTTTACAGAATTTTGCTGTTTTCTGTCAGACCTCAACATGCATCAGTCATAGGCTAGGACTGAGTTCTTAACCTGTGGGATCTGATGCTATCTCCAGATATGCAGTATCAGTATTGTATTAAATTGTAGGACACCAGGTGGGTGTCAAAAAATTACTTCCTTACCCCTAGACTGGGTGCAGAATTGGAGAATACAAAAAGAACTAATAAACTATCCATAATTTCAGTCCTTTTCAATATAGGGGACTGAATGCAAAAGTAGGAAGTCAAGAGGAGGAGCTAAGATGGCGGAGGAGTAGGACAGGGAGAACACTTTCTCCCCGACAAATTCATCAAAAGAACATTTAAACACCTAGTAAATTCCACAAAACAACTTCTGAATGCCAGCAGAGGACATCAGGCACCCAGAAAAGCAACCCAACTCTTCGAAAGGAGGTAGGAAAAAATATAAAAGACAAAAAAAGAGACAAAAGAAGGAGGGACGGAGTTCTGTCCCAGGAAGGGAGTCTTAAAAAGAGAGAAGTTTCCAAACACCAGGAAACCTTCTCACTGCCGAATCTGTGCCGAGCCTTGGAAGCACAGAGGGCAACATAACAGGGAGGAAAAATAAATAAACAATTAAAACCCGCAAATTGCGAGCCCTACGGTAACTCCCCCAGCAGAGAAGCAGCACAGACGCCTGCACACGCCACTAGCAAGCGGGGGCTGGGCAGGGAGGGGTGGCGTGGGCTGCATCACTTAGAGTAAGGATCTGGCCTGAATACCCCAAGCACTATCTGAGCGAAATAATTTGGGCTAGCAAACCAGACTGTGGGATATCTACCACGCAAAAAGCCAGCCCTAACCTAAGACACAGCCAGGCCCGCACACGGAACAAAGGGCTGAACAGAGATAGCCAGCTACAGACCATCCCCATCTGGAGACAGGCAGCCAGAGCCAGAAGCCGGCAATCGCAGCCCCAGAGAGACATTATCTATAAAACTGTAAGGAGGCTTTTTTGCTAACTAAGACTTTCTTGGGGCTCTGGATGGTCAACATCCGCCTGAGAAGGTACTCTGGTTGTACACCCAAATAACCGAATGGTGGGGAGGCAATAAGTTGCAGCAATTGTGCTTGCCAAACACCTCATCACGTGAGCTGCTCGGACCCGGGAAGGGCACAAAATGCAGGCCCAACTGAGTCTGTGCCTCTGAGGACTACCCAAGTGCCTGAACCTGAGCAGCTTGGACCCGGGAGGTGCAAGCAGCCCAGGGCCGGCCACGGATGGTTCCCAGCAGAGCAACCTAGAGCCTGAGCAGTGTGGGCAGGGAGGCTACACGCGCCGTGAGCGGGGGCAGACCCAGTGTGGCTGCAGCACTGCGAGCACACGCCAGTGTTACTTGTTTGCAGCGTCCCTCCCTCCCCACAGCAGGACTAAACAAGTGAGCCTAAAAAAAAAAAAAGTGTCCACCACCGTCCCCTTTGTGTCAGGGCGGAAACCAGACACTGAAGAGACCAGCAAACAGAAGAAGCTATAACAGAGGGAACTGCCTTGGAAGCTACAGACAATAGATTAAAACCCTGTGGTTACTACCAACTACATAGGAAGGGGCCTATAGCTCTTGAGAAATATAAATCGGACCAAGGAACTAGCCGAAAATGAACTGACCCCACAATATTCACAACAAAACCAGAGAAAGTCCTAGATATATTTTTACGATCATTCTTTCTTTCTTTTATTTTTTTATTTTTAAAAAAATTTTAAGTCTTCTATTATTCCTTTAATTTTCACTTTTATAATCTACTATTACTTTGCAAAAAAAAAAAAGACCCTATTTTTTTTTACAGCAAACTTCATATATATATTTTTTA
>NW_011494613.1:6394874-6395195 GCF_000754665.1 Bison bison bison | reverse complement strand
AACTCTACTCTAGATTTTTAATTTATGCTTTTTGGTATTTGTTATCAATTTTGTACCTATATTTTCTTTCTAATTTTTGCAACTTTGTTTGCTTTTCTCTTTCTTATTTTTTTTTTTTTTTAACATTGTATTTTTGAAATTCCAAACTCTACTCTAGGTTTTTAACTTTGCTTTTTGGGATTTGTTATCAATTTTGTACCTATATTTTCTTTATAATTTTTGCAACATTATTTGTTTTTGTTTTTTGTTTTTTTTTTCTCTTTCTTTTCCTTCTTCTTTTCTTTAACATTGTATTTTTGAAATTCCAAACTCTACTCTAGA
>NW_011494613.1:6394021-6394503 GCF_000754665.1 Bison bison bison | reverse complement strand
ATGTTTTATCAATGGTGCTGTATAGAAGGAGAAGTTTTGAAACTACTGTAAAAATAAGACTGATAACTGGAAGCAGGAGGCTTAAGTCCAAACCCTGACTCCAGGGAACCCCTGACTCCAGGGATCATTAATTGACAGGAGCTCATCAAACGCCTCCATACCTACACGGAAACCAAGCACCAAACAAGGGCCAACAAGTTCCAGGGCAAGACATACCAAGCAAATTCTCCAACAACACAGGAATACAGCCCTGAGCTCCAAGATACAGGCTGCCCAAAGTCACCCCAAAACCTAGACATCTCATAACTCATTACTGGACACTTCATTGCACTCCAGAGAGAAGAAATCCAGCTCCACCCACCAGAACACCGACACAAGCTTCCCTAACCAGGAAACCCTGACAAGCCACCTGTACAAACCCACACACAGCGAGGAAACTCCACAATAAAGAGAACTCCACAAACTGCTAGAATACAGAAAGG
>NW_011494613.1:6393306-6393921 GCF_000754665.1 Bison bison bison | reverse complement strand
AAAAGCTGAGAGAATTCAGCACCACCAAACCAGCTCTCCAACAAATAATAAAGGATATTCTCTAGACAGGAAACACAAAAAGGGTGTATAAATTCGAACCCAAAACAATAAAGTAAATGGCAACGGGATCATACTTATCAATAATTACCTTAAATGTAAATGGGTTGAATGCCCCAACCAAAAGACAAAGACTGGCTGAATGGATACAAAAACAAGACCCCTATATATGCTGTCCACAAGAGACCCACCTCAAAAATGGGGACACATACAGACTGGAAGAGAAGGGCTGGAAAAAGATTTTCCATGCAAATAGGGACCAAAAGAAAGTAGGAGTAGCAATACTCATATCAGATAAAATAGGCTTTAAAACAAAGGCTGTGAAAAGAGACAAAGATGGTCACTACATAATGATCAAAGGATCAATCCAAGAAGATATAACAATTATAAATATATATGCACCCAACACAAGAGCACCGCAATATGTAAGACAAATGCTAACAAGTATGAAAGGAGAAATTAACAATAACACAATAATAGTGGGAGACTTTAATACACCACTCACACCTATGGATAGATCAACTAAACAGAAAATTAACAAGGAAACACAAACTTAAA
>NW_011494613.1:6392446-6393206 GCF_000754665.1 Bison bison bison | reverse complement strand
TTGCACTCCAGAGAGAAGAAATCCAGCTCCACCCACCAGAACACCGACACAAGCTTCCCTAACCAGGAAACCCTGACAAGCCACCTGTACAAACCCACACACAGCGAGGAAACTCCACAATAAAGAGAACTCCACAAACTGCTAGAATACAGAAAGGACACTCCAAACTCAGCAATTTAAACAAGATAAAGAGACAGAGGAATACCCAGCAGATAAAGGAACAGGGTATGCCCACCAAACCAAACAAAAGAGGAAGATATAGGGAGTCTACTTGATAAAGAATTCTAAATAATGATAGTGAAATTGATCCAAAATCTTGAAATCAAAATGGAATCACAGATAAATAGCCTGAAGACAAGGATTGAGAAGATGCAAGAAAGGTTTAACAAGGACCTAGAAGAAATAAAGAGTCAATATAAAATGAATAATGCAATAGATGAAATCAAAAACACTCTGGAGGCAACAAATAGTAGAATAACAGAGGCAGAAGATAGGATTAGTGAATTAGAAGATAGAATTGTAGAAATAAATGAATCAGAGGGGAAAAAATAAAAACGAATTAAAAGAAATGAGGACAATCTCAGAGACCTCCAGGACAATGTTAAACGCTACAACATTCGAATCACAGGGGTCCCAGAAGAAGAAGACAAAAAGAAAGACCATGAGAAAATACTTGAGGAGATAATAGTTGAAAACTTCCCTAAAATGGGGAAGGAAATAATCACTCAAGTCCAAGAAACCCAGAGAGTCCCAAACAGGA
>NW_011494613.1:6390809-6392233 GCF_000754665.1 Bison bison bison | reverse complement strand
AGATAAAATAGGCTTTAAAACAAAGGCTGTGAAAAGAGACAAAGATGGTCACTACATAATGATCAAAGGATCAATCCAAGAAGATATAACAATTATAAATATATATGCACCCAACACAAGAGCACCGCAATATGTAAGACAAATGCTAACAAGTATGAAAGGAGAAATTAACAATAACACAATAATAGTGGGAGACTTTAATACACCACTCACACCTATGGATAGATCAACTAAACAGAAAATTAACAAGGAAACACAAACTTTAAATGATACAATAGACGAGTTAGACCTAATTGATATCTATAGGACATTTCATCCCAAAACAATGAATTTCACCTTTTTCTCAAGTGCACATGGAACCTTCTCCAGGATAGATCACATCCTGGGCCATAAATCTAGCCTTGGTAAATTCAAAAAAATTGAAATCATTCCAAGCATCTTTTCTGACCACAATGCAGTAAGATTAGATCTCAATTACAGGAGAAAAACTATTAAAAATTCCAACATATGGAGGCTGAACAACACGCTGCTGAATAACCAACAAATCACAGAAGAAATCAAAAAAGAAATCAAAATTTGCATAGAAACAAATGAAAATGAAAACACAACAACCCAAAACCTGTGGGACACTCTAAAAGCAGTCCTAAGGGGAAAGTTCATAGCAATACAGGCATACCTAAAGAAACAAGAAAAAAGTCAAATAAATAACCTCTCTACTTAAAGCAACTAGAAAAGGAAGAAATGAAGAACCCCAGGGTTAGTAGAAGGAAAGAAATCTTAAAAATTAGAGCAGAAATAAATGCAAAAGAAACAAAAGAGACCATAGCAAAAATCAACAAAGCCAAAAGCTGGTTCTTTGAAAGGATAAATAAAATTGACAAACCATTAGCCAGACTCATCAAGAAACAAAGGGAGAAAAATCAAATCAATAAAATTAGAAATGAAAATGGAGAGATCACAATAGAAAACACAGAAATACAAAGGATTATAATAGACTACTATCAACAATTATATGCCAATAAAATGGACAACGTGGAAGAAATGGACAAATTCTTAGAAAAGTACAACTTTCCAAAACTGGACTAGGAAGAAATAGAAAATCTTAACAGACCCATCACAAGCACAGAAATTGAAACTGTAATCAGAAATCTTCCAGCAAACAAAAGCCCAGGTCCAGACGGCTTCACAGCTGAATTCTACCAAAAATTTAGAGAAGAGCTAACACCTATCCTGCTCAAACTCTTCCAGAAAATTGCAGAGGAAGGTAAACTTCCAAACTCATTCTATGAGGCCACCATCACCCTAATACCAAAACCTGACAAAGATGCCACAAAAAAAGAAAACTACAGGCCAATATCGCTGATGAACATAGATGCAAAAATCCTTAACAAAATTCTAGCAATCAGAATCCAATAACACATTAA
>NW_011494613.1:6377798-6390665 GCF_000754665.1 Bison bison bison | reverse complement strand
CCTCTAAAGTCAGGAACAAGACAAGGGTGCCCACTTTCACCATTACTATTCAACATAGTTTTGGAAGTTTTGGCCACAGCAATCAGAGCAGAAAAAGAAATAAAAGGAATCCAAATTGGAAAAGAACAAGTAAAACTCTCACTGTTTGCAGATGACATGATCCTCTACATTGAAAACCCTAAAGACTCCACCAGAAAATTACTAGAACTAATCAATGATTATAGTGAAGTTGCACGAAATAAAATCAACACACAGAAATCCCTTGCATTCCTATACACTAATAATGAGAAAACAGAAAGAGAAATTAAGGAAATAATTCCATTCACCATTGCAACGGAAAGAGTAAAATACTTAGGAATATATCTACCTAAAGAAACTAAAGACCTATATATAGAAAACTATAAAACACTGGTGAAAGAAATCAAAGAAGACACTAATAGATGGAGAAATATACTATGTTCATGGATTGGAAGAACCAATATAGTAAAAATGAGTATACTACACAAAGCAATTTATTGATTCAATGCAATCCCTATCAAGCTAGCAACGGTATTCTTCACAGAGCTAGAACAAATAATTTCACAATTTGTGTGGAAATACAAAAAACCTGAAATAGCCAAAGCTATCTTGAGAAAGAAGAATGGAACTGGAGGAATCAACCTACCTGACCTCAGACTGTACTACAAAGCCACAGTCATCAAGACAGTATGGTACTGGCACAAAGACAGAGATATAGATCAATGGAACAAAATAGAAAGCCCGGAGATTAATTCACGCACATATGGACACCTTATCTTTGACAAAGGAGGCAAGAATATACAATGGATTAAAGACAATCTCTTTAACAAGTGGTGCTGGGAAAACTGGTCAACCACTTATAAAAGAATGAAACTAGACCACTTTCTAACACCATACACAAAAATAAACTCAAAATGCATTAAAGATCTAAACATAAGACCAGAAACTATAAAACTCCTAGAGGAGAACATAGGCAAAACACTCTCCGACATACATCACAGCAGGATCCTCTATGACCCACCTCCCAGAATATTGGAAATAAAAGCAAAAATAAACAAATGGGACCTAATTAAACTTAAAAGCTTCTGCACAACAAAGGAAACTATTAGCAAGGTGAAAAGACAGCCTTCAGAATGGGAGAAAATAATAGCAAATGAAGCAACTGACAAACAACGAATCTCAAAAATATACAAGCAACTCCTACAGCTCAATTCCAGAAAAATAAATGACCCAATCAAAAAATGGGCCAAAGAACTAAATAGACATTTCTCCAAAGAAGACATACAGATGGCTAACGAACACATGAAAAGATGCTCAACATCACTCATTATCAGAGAAATGCAAATCAAAACCACTATGAGATACCATTTTACACCAGTCAGAATGGCTGTGATCCAAAAGTCTACAAGCAATAAATGCTGTAGAAGGGGTGGAGAAAAGGGAACCCTCTTACACTGTTGGTGGGAATGCAAGCTAGTACAGCCACTGTGGAGTACAATGTGGAGATTCCTTAAAAAACTGGAAATAGAACTGCCTTATGACCCAGCAATCCCACTGCTGGGCATACACACTGAGGAAACCAGAAGGGAAAGAGACACGTGTACCCCAATGTTCATCGCAGCACTGTTTATAATAGCCAGGACGTGGAAGCAATCTAGATGTCCATCAACAGATGAATGGATAAGAAAGCGGTGGTACATATACACAATGGAGTATTACTCAGCCATTAAAAAGAATACATTTGAATCAGTCCTAATGAGATGGATGAAACTGGAGCCTATTATACAGAGTGAAGTAAGCCAGAAAGAAAAACACCAATACAGTATACTAATGCATATATATGGAATTTAGAAAGATGGTAACAATAACCCTGTATACGAGACAGCAAAAGAGACACTAATGTATAGAATAGTCTTTTGGACTCTGTGGGAGAGGGAGAGGGTGGGATGATTTGGGAGAATGGCATTGAAATACGTATAATATCATATATGGAACGAGTTGCCAGTCCAGGTTCGATACACGATACTGCATGCTTGGGGGTGGTGCACTGGGATGACCCAGAAGGATGGTATGGGGAGGAAGCAGGGAGGAGGGAAGAGGGTTCAGGATGGGGAACACATGTATACCTGTGGCGGATTCATTTCGATGTTTGCCAAAACCAATACAATATTGTAAAATTTAAAAATAAAATAAAATTTAAAAAAATATTTAATGCAACTAAAAAAAAAAAAAGTAGGAAGTCAAGAGATACCTGGAGTAACAGGCATGTTTGCCCCTGAGTACAGAATGAAACAGAGTAAAGGCTAATAGAGTTTTGCCAAAAGAACACATTGGTCATACCAAAGACTCTCATTCAACAACATAAGAAAAGACTCTACACATGGACATCACCAGATGGTCAATATAGAAATGAGATTGATTATATTCTTTGCAGCCAAGATGGAGAAGCTCTATACAGTCGGCAAAAACAAGACCAGGAGCTGACTGTGGCTCAGATCATGAACTCCTTATTACCAAATTCAGACTGAAATTTAAGAAAGTAGGGAAAACCACTAGATAATTCTGGTATGACCTCAATCAAATCCCTTACAATTATACAGTGGAATGACAAATAGAGTCAAGGGATCAGATTTGACAGACAGAGTGCCGGAAGAACTATGGACTGAGTTTCATGACAATGTACAGGAGGCAATGATCAAGACCACCTCCAAGAAAAAGAAATGTAAAAAGGCAAAATGGTTGTCTGAGGAGCCTTAAAATAGCCGTGAAAAGAAGAGAAGTGAAAGGCAAAGGAGAAAAGGAAAGATATACCCGTTTGAATGCAGAGTTCCAAAGAATACCAAGGAAAGAAAGCCTTCAGTGATCAGTGCAAAGAAATAGAGGAAAGCAATAGACTGGGAAACACTAGATATCTCACCAAGAAAATTAGAAATACCAAAAGAACATTTCATGGAAAGATGGGAACAATAAAGAACAGAAATGGTATGGACCTACAGAAGCAGAAGATACTAAGAAGAGGTGGCAAGAATACACAGAAGAACTATACAATAAATACATCAGATTCAGATAACTGCAATGGTGTGATCACTCACCAAGAACCAGACATTCTGGAATGCAAAGTCAAGTGGACCTTATGAAGCATCTCTATGAACAAAGCAAGTGGAGGTGATGGAATTTCAGTTGAACTATTTCAAATCCTAAAAGATGATGCTGTGAAAGTGCTGTACTCAATATGCCAGCAAATTTGGAAAACTCAGCGTGGCCACTGGACTGGAAAAGATCAGTTTTCATTCCCAAAGAAAGGAAATGCCAATGAGTGCTCAAGCTACCACATAATTGCACTCATCTCCCATGCTGGCAAAGTAATGCTCAAAATTCTTCAAGCCAGACTTCAAAAGTACATGAACCATAAACTTCCAGATGAATGAAGAAAAGGCAGAGGAACCAGATATCCAATTGCCAACATCTGCTGGATCAATGAAAAAGCAAGAGAGTTCCAGAAAAACATCTACTTCTGTTTTATTGACTGTGCCAAAGCCTTTGTGTGGATCACAACAAACTCTGGAAAATTCTTTTTTTTAATTTTTTTAAAATTTTATTTTATTTTTAAACTTTACATAATTGTATTAGTTTTGCCAAATATCAAAATGAATCCACCACAGGTATACATGGAAAATTCTTAAAGAAATGGGAACACCAGACCACCTGACTTGCCTCCTGAGATATCTTTATGCAGATCAAGAAGCAATAGTTAGAACTGGTCATGGAACAACAGACTGGTTCCAAATCAGGAAAGGAATACATCAAGACTGTATATTGTCACCCTGTGTATTTAACTTCTATGCAGAGTACATCATGAGAAACGCTGGACTGGATGAAGCACATGTTGGAATCAAGATTGCTGGGAGAAATATCAATAACCTCAGATATGCAGATGATACCACCCTTATGGCAGAAAGCAAAGAACAAATAAAGAGCCCCTTTCTGAAAGTGGAAGAGGAGAGGGAAAAATTTAGCTTAAATCTCAACATTCAGAAGACTAAGATCATGGCATCTGGTCCCATCACTTCATGGCAAATAGATGGAGAAACAACGGAAACAGTGTCTGGCTTTATTTTTTTGGTCTCCAAAATCACTGCAGATGGTGATTGCAGCCATGAAATTAAAAGACACTTCTCCTTGAAAGAAAAGTTATGACCAACCTAGACAGCATATTCAAAAGCAGAGACATTACTTTGCCAACAAAGTTTCCTCTAGTCAAAGCTGTGGTTTTTCCAGTAGTCATGTACGGATATGGAGTTGGATTATGAAGAAAACTGAGTGCAAAAGAATTGATGTTTTTGAACTGTGGTGTTGGAGAAGACTCTTGAGAGTCTCTTGGACTGCAAAGAGATCCAACCAGTCCATCCTAAAGGAAATCAGTCCTGAATATTATTTTGAAGGACTGATGCTGAAACTCTAGTACTTTGGCCACCTGATACAAAGAACTGACTCATTTGAAAAGACCCTGATGCTGGGAAAGATTGAATGCAGGAGGAGAAAGGGATGACAGAGGATAAGAGGGTTGGGTGGCATCACCAACTCAATGGACTTGAGTTTGAGTAAGTTCTGGGAGTTTTTGATGGACAGGGAAGCCTGGCGTGCTGCAGTCCATGAGATCACAAAGAGTTGGACACGACTAAGTGACTGAACTGAACTGAATTTCAGTAGTTGGGGATGTTGATTGTTAAGATTATACATAATATCATGATGCTATCTCTTTTAATTAAAAAGTATACTTAGTAATGCAACTATATCATATTTATATTTTCTGTTTCAAAAATATCTCCATTACAGGTAATGTAACTTCCCCTACCCAAATACATGTCTCATTCCATAGCTTCAGGGAATATGACTATTAATATTATGGTCTGTATGCTTCCATTCTTTTTCTATATATTTATACACACATACTCATAAACACACATATTTATAAATCATTGTTTTATATGATTTTAAAAAATGTATGATATTGTACTTATTGAATCCTAATAACTTTTTAAATTTAGAAGCACTTCTTTATGGTTTTGCCATATTGGTTCAAATGAATCCTTTCCTATGCTTGGCTTCTGAATAATATTTTATACCATGCATCTTTTTTCTATTTAACCACATTGATGTTAATTATTATTAAGATTGCTCCTAGTAATTTTTTTTCTAAAGGTTTAGAAAAGCAAAATCATAAAGTTGATCTGTCCTATGAAAATGGGGTAGTTGCTCAGTAGTGTCTGAATTTGTCACTCCACGGACTGTAGCCCACCAGGCTCCTCTGTTCATAGAATTCTCCAGGCAAGAATAATGGAGTGGGTTACCATTTCCTTCTCCAGGGGATCTTCCTGACCTAGGGTTCAAACCCATGTCTCCGGCATTGCAGGAGATTCTTTACTGTCTGAGCCATCATGGCTAAAAATTCTAATGTTTTTCCACTTAAAAATTAACTTGCTATTCAGTTTCTTAAAATGTCCTACTTTCCTAATAACTAGGATGCTAAGTTGCTTCAGTCGTGTCCGACTCTGTGTGACCCCATAGACAGCAGCCCACCAGGCTCCCCAGTCCCTGGGATTCTCCAGGCAAGAACACTGGAGTGGGTTGCCATTTCCTTCTCCAATGCATGAAAGTGAAAAGTGAAAGTGAAGTCGTTCAGTCGTGTCCAACTCTTATCGACTCCATGGACTGCAGCCCACCAGGCTCCTCCGTCCATGGGATTTTCCGGGCAAGAGTACTGGAGTGGGTAGCAGACATGTCCCAGTGCAGGATTTTCAAGTAAACATTGAGATGAAGCCCACAGCCAATAGTAACAACATGAAGGGTCTTCATGCTACTCACCCCAAATCTAACAAAACACTTAGCATCTGAACATTCCAGAGCTCATGGGAGGAGGGAGAACAAGTTATATTGAGGCTTGCAGAGCAGGTATCTGCCTTGCTTCCTCAATCTGTGGGAACTGCAATGGAGTTGGAAGAGAATGAGGTACTATTTGAGTATCCTGAGAAATGTTGGCCCTGCCTATACTTCACGCAGGACGCAGAAGTAAGAAGTGCTGATCTTTAAGGCACAGAAATTTCACCCACTTTAAAAACAACCATAGCAACTTTCCAGCTTTAAAGAATCCATTCTCCCAAAAGTCATTATTTTTATACTTTGAAAAGATGTTATATATTAAATATATATGTCTTATATGTTTATGTTATATAAACACTACCTTCTTTTTCTGGATTTTTTTCCTGCATTTTTCTTGAAATTTGCTTATTTTAACACTCATAAAGGCAATCAGCTTGCCAATAATTCTGTGCCATTACAAGAAAATTCAATATTAAGCCATGTGAATGACAAATGACCAACATAAATATTTTTAAGTAAACTCATATAAATTTGATTTCCTAAGCCCTGGGACAAATTTCACATGATTCAGTTCATATAAAAACCCACTAAATAAGATTCTAGCACATTTCCACATCTACAGAATGAAATTATCTGCTGTTTCTGTCAGGGTTTGGTTAGGAAAATAAAAGCAAGGACATGTATTCCAGAAATAAAGACATTAATTTGGGAATCATAGGTTCACCCAGTTGGCAACAGCTGAGGAGTGATGAACATAGAAGCTTCTAATGAATATCTCCGCCTCAAATCCTGAAGAGTGTGGTTCTCAAGAACTCAAAGTAAGTGCAGTTTTTACAGATCTTTGCTAAGCTCTCACCATCTATCTCAGTCTGTGGCAGCTGTCTCTTCTCAAAAGCCTGCCAGGAAGTTCACTTCAATTCAACTGTCCCTAAGGAATAGATTTGTCTTTCCCTTGTAAATCACTCGTGAATGTTGTCCAATGTCAAACTCTAACCTGAAACCATATGTGAATGGGGATTTTGCGAAATTAAGCTCTGTGTTCTTTTCTGTGAAGCAAAGGAGACCAGAAAAGGGAATAAATTGATGACAGACAGCCCAGCAGTCTCCACCATTTCAAATCTGTATTTATAGGCGAGCTGTTGACACACAGTTCACTTCTGAATGAAGAGGATAACAGCCCTGTGCCTGTCTGATGTGACGTATTTGCTTTTTGTACAGTCACACACACGCTGACATTTTCCCTAAAAGAGGTAACATTTTTCTCTCTTTGCCTAGTAACAACAGTTTATATACTGAAACTTAAATGCTGGATTATAGAGTTGAATGTTATTTACACAAGTTGTATCTATGGGAAATGGAAGAAAAAATATTTAATGTAGATAAATATCAAAGCAAGGAAGAAAAATATGCACAGTTACTATCGTCCACAGCCTGAAACTGTATATGTGGCTGGAGTTAGGAGTCATAAATTCCTTTTCCCAGTTTCAACTCAATGTTTGCTTTGCCCTCATCCAGAACCTAAACTGGACATAACTATTTATCTGGAAAAAAGGTGAAAATATGCACTCCTAAGGAGGCTGTCATTATTGGGTATTTTTATTTTGGCTTGTTATAGTTTTTACTCACAGGTGAGTACCAAGCCCAGAAAATCCATCAGGTCCAGACATCCTCCTTCCTGTCCATTGTGTAGTAGCCACATTATTGCCTATTTATAGGCAATCAATTATCTAGTTTTTCAGATAGAATCAATTATCTAACTTTTTCTCTTCCAGTGGTATCAACATGGGGTTTCCCCAGTGGTTCAGAAGTAAAAAGTCCCCCAGCAACACAGGAGACAGAGGAGACCTGGGTCTGATCCCTGGATTGGGAAGATCCTCCAGAGGAGGACTTGGCAACCTACTCCAGTATTCTTGCCTGGAAAATCCCATGGATAGAGGAGCCTGGCAGGTTATGGTCCATGGGTTTACAAAGGGTCAGACATGACTGAAGCAACTGAGCACACATGCACAAATTATCTATTAATAGCTTTTTCCCTTTGAGTGGTACCATATATTAACTGGAACTATCTGGAAACAAGGCCTAAGTGTTTCTTCTTATCTAAATCCTTCTTTATCTCCCTGAAGAAGCATCTCTCAATAAGTACTCTGCTCACAGAGTACCTTCTCTCTGCCCACTGCTGCCTTGGTGCCCTGCTGTGGCAAAGACTTGATAAAGCTCACAGCTGACTATGCCAAAATGGAAAAGAAGGAATAAAGCTGTGCTGTGGGTAAATATTCACATTTAAATATTGGCTTGATTTTCAGTTTTTTGTTTGTTTCTGACCTCATTTGGCTGACCACAACTCCTCTTAGCTTCTTTTGCAGGTTTTTCCATTCTTGAGTATCCTTATTTTAACCTTTATTTAAAACCACTTATAAGACAAATTCTCTTTCATTCATGAAGAACAATGGGTTCCTCCACCATGAATCACAAGAACTTTTCATCCTTTTAGTAAGTTTTTCTATACCACACCACCCATCTCAAGTTCTTTTTCCCTCAAAGTGTCAAGATTGTGGTGCGCCCCTCATCTGGACAAATATATGCCTGCCCCACAATTCTTATCCTTATTGCATTCTTTCACTACCTTGATTGGCTATATATGCATTATTATTAGCTTTCAACATCCTTTTACAAAGATAGGAGGAGCACACAGAGTCTGCAAGACTGCCCTCACTTCTGGTACCAACTGCAAGTTCAGGGGTGGAGAGTTCCCAAGTTACCCTCAGGGTTGGTAGTTCACTAGAAGGACTTAGAACTTACTGACAGCTGTTATATTCAAAGTTATGGATTATCACTGGAAAAGGATATGATCAAAATCTGCCAAGGGAGGAAAGCAAAAAGGCAGAACCCAGGAAAGTGTCAACCATGAAGCTTCCATTGTCCTCTGCCTGTGGAGAAGAGTCTCATCTGTATGTTTCAAGGCATGTGGAACATTGCTGACCAGGAAAGTCTATCTGAGCCTTGAGGTCCAAAGATTTTTATTGGGGCTGTATGGTCAAATGCCTATATGGCAACCTCAGTCTGCAACACCTCTGGAGGTCAGACTGAGAATGCATGACTTAAAGTCCTATCTTAAACCACATTGTTAGACTAAATAATGTCCCTTGGCCAACAAAGACAATCCTATAAAGACAGGACATTTCAAGTGCTTAGAGAGCATCTCTCAGAAGCTTAGGGGAAAAGCCAGCCATCTCTTTGGATACTATTATTTACTCCACATTTATCTAATTTTTTGTTCCTCTCAGTCAGGAAACACATCCAAACTTGCCCATCCTAAAAATATTTTTCCAACATTTCCCTCTAACAAATCACTTCACTTTTTTATTCAAACTTCTTCAAGTCTCCACTTACTCATCTGCCACTCGCTTCTCAGAGCACTCTATTTTTGCTCTGTATCTTTCCTGTCATTATCCTATCCCTTCAATATTGTTTGCAGTGAACTTTAAAAATGACAGATCTCAGGAAGTCTCTTCAAATTTAATCTGGTTTATATTCCGCCATTAACAATTGCTTGCCCATCTTGAAAATGACACTATTTTATATATCCACACATATCCTCTATCTTCAAAACACTCTTCAAAATAAAAATGACATTATATTTATTCTCAATGTTTTTCAGCCTCTGTCAGTTTTACTTGAACCACTAAGGCTTTAACATTTTCTCCCTCAATTTACATCAGCATGTTACAAATACATACTGGTTTAAATCATAAATATGTTTATAATGGGCTTGTCTATCCCATTATGCTAGAAATATATTGTCATATTTATCATTTTTTTTGTTTGTTTTTTACCCAGTGTTTACTACAGAGTAGGAGACATACAATGCTCAATAAATATTTGCTGACTCCACTGCTCAGGGAAACTTCAAAGAAAAATTGAATCCTAAGCAGTGTCTCTAGAAATGAGCTGAATACAAAGCAGATAGTTAGTTCAATGTATATTGGTAGTGTTATTTTCTGATGGCAAGGAATGAAGTGACAGATCACACTAGGTTATATAAAAAGAGAGAGTGGCAGGCTTGAAGCTAATTGGTTGTATCCTAATCTGGATATAGATCTTATTATGCAAAGTGTTTATATATAAACTATAAAATATATTACATACCAGGAAATTTGAATGAAATTTATCATTCAAAGAGAATTGGGAATCAAAGATACTTAAAACTTGGTCCCCTTGAGTATGCACTAGAGTAGGAGATACAGAGCTTCGAGGAGGCTAAAATTCTGTTTTTTTTTTCCCCCTTTAGACAATTTCAAAATGAAAAGATTAGCTGATACTAGAGTAAGTGACTTAGGTGACACTTTGGCAACATTGAGGTTTTAAGACTGACTCATAAAATTAGATTTAATGAATCGAGTAATTACTTACTAATTTGTCTAAAGTGAAAAATCATAGGCTTCCCTCAGAGTAGGCTTCTCTGGAAAACATTTACAGAATAGAGTAACAGAGTAGGTGATCTGTTTCTTGAAGGTCTCCAGGAAAAATGAGAAGGCAGCATCGTTACCCATGTTTGGTCATGCTCTGAAACACACTAGTCAACTGACTCCCCTTCTCTGGAGGCATTTGTGTGAATACATTTAGAAGGGTCAAGAGTTTTACTCTTTGGGTGTTTCTTCACCTGGCAGGAAAATCAGGCATCAGAACTTGACATTTGCATCTAATGGTAGGTATATGATAGTAGTAATAACTAATGCTTATTGAGAATGAGTTTTGGAAGTACATTTATTGTTATTAGTACTGTCATTATGTCTATTTATAATGATGAGAAAATCAATACTCAGAGACTTTCAGCCACTAGAATATGGCAGAGTTAAGATTCTAACCTAGTCACACTACATCCTTAAACTTTATACTACACAGTTTCTAGTTATTGGACTATAAGGTTGGCCTTGATACTTTCCATAAAAAAAGTTGACAAGCATCCTGACTACAGTCTTATCTGTGAGGCATTATGCTGGTACCACATGCCTGTACTGTCATCGCCGTAAGAGTCATTATATGACCCAATTGCAGCTAAACTATAAACAAGCCAGCAGTCTCTGAGGGGAAAGCTCTGAACACAGAAGATAAGTCATTACAATGGAACAAAAATGATAATAGAATACTGTGATATGGAGTGTTTGGATATAATGCAGTGGGTCTGTTCTTGTTTTGTAGAAACAAGTCTGCAAGAAAAACAGAAAGAAGAGACACTTCACAGCATTAGGTGGAAATTTAAAACTCCTCTGCTGCTTTTAAAAAAGCAAGAGAATCTGCTCATCAGAGATCTTTGGTAATTTGAATAACCTCAGCGTTTCTTCCTGTTGTGAGCATCTGTCCTAAAGTCCATTTGCTTCAGAAAACACTGGTATTTGTTTGTTTTGGCATCCTGGAGAAAAATCAAATATCTAAGACCTGGTCGCCTTATTTTCATGTGTTTTTCTTTAAATAAGACCCTCAATTGCTTTAGAAAACACAGAAAGAAGTTTGATATGATATCATGGGAGTTCAGGAAAGAAGCAGGAAAAGAGAATTACCTAATAAAAATTAACTGTTGCCTATTTTCAATACCATAATAAACAATCCACCAGCAACCAAGAGCTTTGACAAGCAGGCGTTTTCTATTTCTACATATGTTTATTAACGCTAAACAAATGGAATAATCCAAGAGTATTAAATAAAATAGCCAGCATTCACTGAGAGCTTTTTCAGTGTTGGGAATTGTACTCTGTCTTTAAACATATTATTTAATCTCAAAGCAACCCTATGAGGTGGTTACTATTAACATAAAAATTCCTACTTTATAAATGATAAAAAAGCACTACAAAAAGAGTAGTAAAGCAGGATTTACACAACTAACAAGCGTCGAAGTTGAAATTCAATCCAGGCAATCTAATTCCAGAGCAAACTTATAATTCATAGGCTATATTATTTTTAATGTAGAGGAATTGATAATATTTGTCCCATTAAGATATTTATACAAAGACATCTTATGCTGAGTTGCTATGTTACTTTGTTTTGTTTTTTCTCCAAAAGAAAAGTTAGAAAATATAGGAAGAGGAAAAGGAAGCAGGGGTGTTGGGAGCAGAGTAAAGGGAAGAGAGGGAAGGGGGAGGAGGAGACTAAGAATCAACAATAAAAGCAAATTGTGGTGTATGTAGAAGAATAGGAAAATTGATCAATGGAATCTGGAAGGAATTACATATATGAGCAACTGCTAAGACAATAAAATGGTAACATACATGTTAGAAAAAATTTTTCAAATGTGATTTTGAAAAATCTTTTACATATAACAGGCTCCCAAAATTGGTTTACTTAGTCCCAAAAATCCAGATCAGTCACTTGTGTGTCTGTGCTCAGTCTCTGCAACTCAGCCTCACAGACTGTAGCCCACCAGGCTCCTCTGTCCATGGAATTTTCCAGGCAAGAATACTGGAGTGGGTTGCCATTTCCTACTCCAGAGGATATTCTCAACCCAGGGATTGAACCCACATCTCTTGCATCTCCCTCAGTGGCAGGCAGATTTTTTGCCACTGTGCCACCAAGACTTGTCTTATTATTTGTGTTTTTAAAAGGGCATGTGTTTATTTTCACTGAAATAACAAAAGCAGAGCAACTGAATTATAAATCTAATATGTAGTGGTTTAGTCACTAAATCGGAGAAGGCAACGGCAACCCAGTCCAGTACTCTTGCCTGGAAAATCCCATGGACGGAGGGGCCTGGTGGGCTGCAGTCCATGGGGTCGCTAGGAGTCGGACACAACTGAGCGACTTCACTTTATTTTTTCACTTTCCTGCATTGGAGAAGGAAATGGCAACCCACTCCAGTGTTCTTGCCTGGAGAATCCCAGGGACAGGGGAGCCTGGTGGGCCGCCGTCTATGGGGTCGCACAGAGTCGGAGATGACTGAAGCGACTTAGCAGCAGCAGCAGCAGCAGCAGCCGGCAC
>NW_011494613.1:6372276-6377698 GCF_000754665.1 Bison bison bison | reverse complement strand
AGTTCATGATCTGAGCCACAGTCAGCTCCTGGTCTTGTTTTTGCCGACTGTATAGAGCTTCTCCATCTTGGCTGCAAAGAATATAATCAATCTCATTTCTATATTGACCATCTGGTGATGTCCATGTGTAGAGTCTTTTCTTATGTTGTTGAATGAGAGTCTTTGGTATGACCAAATAGTTGGGGATGTTGATTGTTAAGATTATACATAATATCATGATGCTATCTCTTTTAATTAAAAAGTATACTTAGTAATGCAACTATATCATATTTATATTTTCTGTTTCAAAAATATCTCCATTACAGGTAATGTAACTTCCCCTACCCAAATACATGTCTCATTCCATAGCTTCAGGGAATATGACTATTAATATTATGGTCTGTATGCTTCCATTCTTTTTCTATATATTTATACACACATACTCATAAACACACATATTTATAAATCATTGTTTTATATGATTTTAAAAAATGTATGATATTGTACTTATTGAATCCTAATAACTTTTTAAATTTAGAAGCACTTCTTTATGGTTTTGCCATATTGGTTCAAATGAATCCTTTCCTATGCTTGGCTTCTGAATAATATTTTATACCATGCATCTTTTTTCTATTTAACCACATTGATGTTAATTATTATTAAGATTGCTCCTAGTAATTTTTTTTCTAAAGGTTTAGAAAAGCAAAATCATAAAGTTGATCTGTCGGGATTCTCAAGGCAAGAATACTCGAGTGGGTTGCCAGTTTCTTCTCCAAATGATATAATATACAGAAATGTTAATAATAAAAATTTGACTTATAATAACAGCTAATATTTCATTCTTATTATCCAACTTACCCTATATTACTTTTCTTCTGGAAGACAATCTGAGGCTATTATTACTATGGAATTTATTTTAATAATAAGACTTTGAGGAAAAATATAAAATATGTTTTTAAAATGTATATCTTTATCAATTTAATAGAAAGTAGAAACTAGAACTAAACCTATGCACTTAATGGTCAAATAATTTAGGACAAAGGAGACAAAACTATATACAATGAGGAAAAGACAGCTTGTTCAACAAGTACTGCTGGGAAAATCTGACATCTACATGCTAAAGAATGAAATTACATTTGCTCGTACCATAAAAAAACAAAGAAACAAATGAACAAAAAACCCTCAAAATGGATTAAAGACCTAAATGTAAGACCATAAGCCAAAAACACCTAGAAAAAAATATAGGCAGAACACTTTTTAGCATAAATCATAGCAGTTTTTTTTTTTTTTTTTTTGATCTGACTGCTAGATAAAGGACAGAAAAGCAAAAGAAAACAAATGGGACTTTGTTAAACTTAAAAACTTTTGCTCAGCAAAGGAAACTATCATCAAAATGAAAACACAACCTACAGAATGGGAGAAAGATGTCACAAATTATGCGACCAATAAGTGATTAACAAAACATATTAACAATTCATACCACTCAATTAAAAAAAAAAAAACACAACCCAATTTAAAAAATGGACAGAAGACTGGAATGGACATTTTTCCAAAGAAGAAATATAGATGGCTAAAAGACTCATGAAAAGATGCTCTACATCACTAATTATCAGAGAAATGAAGACAAAAACCACTCATACCTGGCAGAATGACTATCATGAAAAAGATCATTAATAAAAAATTTTGGCGAAGATGTGAAGAAAAGGGAACTCTTATATATTGGCTGGGGAATCAAAATTAGTTCAGCCAGGTGGTAAATAGTATGGAGATTCTTCAAACAATTGAAATTAAAACTGCCATATGACCTAGCAATTCCATTCTTTTGTATATATCTTAAGAAATGAAAAAACTAATGAACAAAGATACCTGCACCCCAATGTTCAGAGCAGCATGATGTATGCTATTGTGTATTCCAAGATAGGGCAGTAACCTAAGTGCCTGGAGGGTATTATCTTGATGAAATTAGTCAGAAAAAGATAATAACTCTATGCTATCACTTACATGTAGAATATAAAAGGTTCAACAAATAAATGCATATAACAAAAATAGAGATAGACTCACAGATATAGAGAAGAAACTAGTGGTTACCAGTGAAAAGAGGGAAGTGAGGAGGAGCAAGATAGGAATAGGAGAATAAGAGGTACCAACAACTATGTATAAAATCAATAAGCCGCAAGGAAATATTGTACAGAAAAGAGAATATAGCCAATATTTTATAATAACTTTAAATGGAGTATAATCTATAAAACAATTGAATCACTATGTTGTAAACCTAAAACTAATATTATAAATCAACTATACTTTGATTTAAAAAATCTGAAATTTAACCTTGAGCTTTTTCTTCCTCCTTTAGTTGGTCACATGGGACCTTCCCACTGGACAGGAACAAACAGTAAGTTGAACTGGTACAACTTTGGTGGGTGACGTGGGCATCTGGTCTACTCATCTGCTATTGCATTTTACATATGCCTTTTGGTCATGCTCAGACTCAATCCTGGACACACCAGTTCCATCTTGTGATGGTAAGCTTCTGGATATGTATTATCTTTGTGACTTGGTGAGACCAACAGAACCCAGATCATAATGAGAAGTTTCAAGGGCATGGTCACTTGGTGTTCCATGATCAAAATGTTCTCTTTCTGCCAAGGCCTTGACATGCCAAGAATTTTAAAAGACATACAGGTCTCTGCTGATGAAAGTATGGCTTTACTCTAGAATTTCAGCTCTTACATATTTATTCTCCCATTGAGACTTGCCTTAAGTGGATTACTATGCCGTTTCCTACCACTGAAACCTCCAACAACATAACAGTGTACGAGACTGTGGGGTGATGCAGAACATCCCCATATCTCCCTGCTTTCTGGTAGGGGAATGGATGCATGTGTAGCTTAGTTTTATATAGTTTATAAAGCTGTGAATTGCAAAGGTTCAAAAATATTTATGAAAATAATTAATGATTAGGAAAATACAGCTGAATATGACCTTAAGTTTGTTTCCTCTCTCTGACATTTACAGAAAGAACACTATGTGAGATAATGGCACTTTGCATAATAATTCTGGTTTAGGAACATGTAGAAATTCTGGTCAGGTGATATTATTTAAATAATTTGCTCATCTGTCACTTTGCATCCAAATATACAGAAAGTATTTTTAAATAATTAGATATTTATGAAAAAATGGAAGATAGTACAGGAATAATAGCATAATTACTATTTTCCAAGAATATCTCTGGTAAATAACTGGCACACACTGGATTACAATGTGTTTAGTGAGTTACCAAAAATAATGTAACCCTCATGTGTGTGTGTGTGTGTGCTGAGTCACTTCAGTTGTGTCTGACTCTTTGGGTCCCATGGACTGTGGCCTGCCAGGATCCTCTGTCCCTGGGAGTCTCCAGGCAAGAATACTGAAATGGGTTGCCATGCCCTCCTCCAGGGGATCTTCCTGACCCAGGGATTGAACCAGCATCACTCACGTCTCCTGCATTGGCAGGCAGGTTCTTTACCACTAGCGCCACCTGGGAAGCCCCTTGTAACCCTCTTACTAAATTATAATTAATTATATTTGATAATGATTTTGAATCGTGGTGTTGGAGAAGACTCTTGCGAGTCCCTTGGACTGCAAGGAGATCCAACCACTCCATCCTAAAGGAGATCGGTCCTGGGTGTTCATTAGAAGAACTGATGTTGAAGCTGAAACTCCAATACTTTGATGTGAAGAGCGGACTCATTGGAAAAGACCCTGATGCTGGGAAAGATTGAAGCCAGGAGGAGAAGGGGATGACAGAGGATGAGATGGTTGGATGGCATCACCAACTCAATGGACATGGGTTTCGGTGGACTCTGGGAGTTGGTGATGGACACGGAGGTCTGGCGTGCTGCAGTTCATGGGGTCGCAAAGAGTCAGACAGGACTGAGCGACTGAACTGAACTGATATTTGATAAATTTATTAAAATACCTTTTATTATTCTACAGGTATAGTGTAAATGATAGAATTCATGATTTAAATAAAGTAAGTATAAATGAACATCCATGTACCCACCACTCATATTTGAAGTAAGATATTATCAGTACCTTTTTAGTTAACCTTATACCCCTTCCAGACAGCAGCCCTGTGTCTCAAACTTCAAGGAAATCACAACATTACATTTTACATTAATTATGTTGCTGTTCACATTTTAACCAAATATACATATATAAATAATATTTTATTTTGCTTGTTTTTGAACTTCACTTAAATAGAATTGTACTCTACATATTCTTCAATTTGCTTTTTTGCTTAAAATAATTTGTGAGATTCATCCATACTCATGCCTGTATCTCTATTATATTTATGTTTTCTGCTGTATATCATATTTTAGATGAATACAAATAATTTACTTAACTATTTGTTTCATTGATATTTGGATTATTTTCATTTGCATTATTCTATAACTACAACAATAGCATGTCTCTTACTGCACATGTATAATAGTTCAGTATAGGCACATCTTTTTCCTGTATCAGGAGAATTTTTAACTTATATATTCCCTTAGTTGAATAAAATGGCATTGCTGCTGCTGCTGCTAAGTCACTTCTGTCGTGTCTGACTCTGTGCAACCCCATAGATGGCAACCCACCAGGCTCCCCCATCCCTTGGGATTCTCCAGGCAAGAACACTGGAGTTGCTGTGCTTGAAATTTGCATTTCCCTCTTCATCTTTGGATTTGAGTTTTTATACACAATACATATACACTATTGGATATGTATATAACATATATAATATATATTACATTTATAATGTGTGTATTATATACATACAGTGTATTATATATACCCACTATTACGTATGTAACATATATATGATATATTACATGCATGAGTCTCCTGCATTGCGGTCAGATTCTTTACTATCTAAGACATCAGGGAAGTCCCATATTTAAACATGCTATTATATATAAAATACTTAATATAAATAGGTAATATAAATGTAATATATGTACATAATATTTATATAACATATGTAATATAAGTAATATATATTAAATTCATTCATACAATATATATATGAATTATAATTATATGTGAAAAAGCTGTCAGTAAAATGTATATATGCATATAACACGTTTATATTTTATATTCTATCATGTATTAATATATATAAATCCTTACACTCAAAGTGACAACTTCCTCTTCAATGATATGCATCCTCATTGAATTATCATTTTATTTTTGTTGGTGCTTTTGACTATAGGAATTTTTCTACATTTAGCACACTAACATATTTCAGTTACATGTACTAAAAATATAATTCCAAATCCCTGATAAGTTTGATATGTTTCTTTCTAAATGGTCTTATTTTTGAGATGTCTTTAATTTTCTCATAAACCTAAAGCATAGCCAACCAAAAACAAATTGAAAGTGATGTTTTTCATCTGTTATCTCATCACTTTCAGAGATAAAT
>NW_011494613.1:6369300-6372176 GCF_000754665.1 Bison bison bison | reverse complement strand
TATTGAATATTTGGTATATGTTTTTCTAAATTTCTACAATTAAAATCATGTCTTTAATAGATATTCTATATTCTTACATCTAACTGATAATATTGATATTAATTATATATTTTAAACTTACTCTATATGTCCCAAATTAAAACTGTAGGAAATATTTGTTTAGTACAGTGCACACATTTTGATCTGTTTTCTCTTTATGTGTCTAGAATAAATTTTGTTACCTGTTTATATGTATCCTTTGGGGTTAAGAATAATTCATACTTATACTGGTAAGATCACAATAACAATCATATGCATTGCTGTTTAATTTTATGATTTATACCTATTTATAGGCAATCCTATGTGAGAATAATGGTTTGCTGCAAGGTAACAGAAGGCCATGTGCTGTGTTATGCCTTAGGTGAATAACTAGGCAAAAGAGGATGGAAGAATAAATGTTCTTAAAGAAGGAGTTGGCATGAAGCCAACAGTCAGTGTCCCCCTCTGCTTGGTGTCTGTGCAGCCCATCCTTAGGGTGGCTAGATTAAGCTAGGCAGTGAGTGTCTCTAGGACTGTTCTATGCTGTGCGCTCAGTTGCTCAGTCATGTTCAATTCCTTGCAACCCCATGGACTCTAGCCCAACAGGCTCCTCTGTCCATTGGATTTTCCCAGCAAGAATGAGACTATATCTATGAAAATATTTTGAGGAAAACCTAAGTTGAAGCACAAAAGATGAATACTGCATCGTGGACAGCAAGCTGCTAAGTCACTTCAGTCGTGTCCGACTCGGTGCGACCCCATAGACGGCAGCCCACCAGGCTCCCCTGTCCCTGGGATTCTCCAGGCAAGAACACTGGAGTGGGTTGCCATTTCCTTCTCCAATGCATGAAAGTAAAAAATGAAAGTGAAGTCACTCAGTCGTATCCGACTCTTTGCAACCCCATGGACTGCAGCCCACCAGGCTCCTCCACCCATGGGATTTTCCAGGCAAGAGTACTGGAGTGGGGTGCCATTGCCTTCTCCAGGACAGCAAGAGTTATGTACAATTCAGAGGAGGTACCAGTTTAAGAATTCATTTTAGGATTTCAATCAGTGATAAAAGGGTGTGGTAGGATTAAATTATATGACCACTTAGTGTTTAATGGAAGAATTCTAGTTGAAGAAAACTATATAGGGAACTTTTAAAATGAATTAAATAGTTGTGAAACCCTGTGTTAAAAAGTCCCACAGAGAAAGAGTTATGTCTCAGTACAGAATGAGACTGAACAGCTAAAATCAGATAGGTTTAGCAGCATTAGCACTAAATCAAACACAAATATAGAAAAAGATGAAAAAGCCTTTACCCTTACCAGGCCAATAGTGGGCTTCTTTTGATTGATATTGAGTTATTTACTAAATGCTGCTATTGATAATTTGACTCCATAAGTCTAGTTCAGTTATTTTACAAAATCTTGGCATAAAGTGATAGCACACTGAAGATGCAGTTTCAATAAGAAAATGATCCACATATTCACAAGTGATTTAACACTCTTAAAAGTGATTTATTTATTTATTTTTACCATGAATAAAAGAACAGTTTATTTTCCTATGCACATGTGCATGGCAGGCTCTCTCTTCTTTTTTTTTCCAAAACTTATTTTTCTTCATTAAAAAGAAATATGTCTATTTAGAAATTTATAAAACAGGCAAATATAAGGCAACAAATAAACTTGTAACTCACTCATAATCCCAACCTATAGAGGTAATTTAGCATTTAAGTATTCATCTTCTGGGACTTCCTGGGTGGTACTAGTGGTAAAGAACCTGTCTGCCGATGCAGGAGTCTTAAGAGACGCAAGTTCAATCCCTTGGTCAGGAAGATCCCCTGGAGAAGGAAATGGCAACCCACTCCAATATTCTTGCCTGGAGAATCCCATGGACAGGGAAGCCTGGTGGGTTACAGTCGATAGGGTCACAAAGAGTCAGACATGACTTGGAACACTTATCCTAGTTTTTTATCCTTGGGCTTTCTATTACTTTTTTTTTTTTTAATTTTATTTTATTTTTAAACTTTACAATATTGTATTGGTTTTGCCAAATATCAAAATGAATCCACCACAGGTATACATGTGTTCCCCATCCTGAACCCTCCTCCCTCCTCCCTCCCCATACCCTCCCTCTGGGTCGTCCCAGTGCACCAGCCCCAAGCATGCAGTATCGTGCATCGAACCTGGACTGGCATCTCGTTTCATACATGATATTTTACATGTTTCAATGCCATTCTCCCAAATCTTCCCACCCTCTCCCTCTCCCACAGAGTCCATAAGACTGTTCTATACATCAGTGTCTCTTTTGCTGTCTCGTATACAGGGTTATTGTTACCATCTTTCTAAATTCCATATATATGCATTAGTATACTGTATTGGTGTTTTTCTTTCTGGCTTACTTCACTCTGTATAATAGGCTCTAGTTTCATCCACCTCATTAGAACTGATTCAAATGTTTTCTTTTTAATGGCTGAGTAATACTCCATTGTGTATATGTACCACCACTTTCTTATCCATTCATCTGCTGATGGACATCTACATTCCTTCCGTGTCCTGGCTATTATAAACAGTGCTGCAATGAACATTGGGGTACATGTCTCTTTCAATTCTGGTTTCCTCAGTGTGTATGCCCAGCAGTGGGATTGCTGGGTCATATGGCAGTTCTATTTCCAGTTTTTTAAGGAATCTCCACACTGTTCTCCATAGTGGCTGTACTAGTTTGCATTCCCACCAACAGTGTAAGAGTGTTCCCTTTTCTCCACACCCTCTCCAGCATTTATTGCTTGTAGACTTTTGGATCGCAGCCATTCTGACTGGTGTGAAATGGTACCTCATAGTGGTTTTGATTTGCATTTCTCTAATAATGAGTGA
>NW_011494613.1:6368864-6369149 GCF_000754665.1 Bison bison bison | reverse complement strand
CATGTACAAAATGTTTAATTGGGATTTATTTTATAATTTCATTTCTGAACATAATAATTCCCTTATTCCCACTTACTAGGGGTATACTGGAAATATATGAAGGGATATGTAACTATTATATACTTAAAATAATACGCTGAAATTTAAAATAAAATTCCATACCTCTATAAGAAAAGAGGCATGTACAAAATGTTTAATTGGGATTTATTTTATAATTTCATTTCCGAACATAATAATTCCCTTATTCCCACTTACTAGTGTGAATTTGGAGAAGGCAATGGCACC
>NW_011494613.1:6367452-6368764 GCF_000754665.1 Bison bison bison | reverse complement strand
GATTAGTTGTTTGTCAGTTGCTTCATTTGCTATTATTTTCTCCCATTCTGAAGGCTGTCTTTTCACCTTGCTAATAGTTTCCTTTGTTGTGCAGAAGCAAGGAGGTAGGAAAAAATATAAAAGACAAAAAAAAAGACAAAAGAGGGAGGGACGGAGTTCCATCCTGGGAAGACAGTCTTAAAAAGAGAGAAGTATACAAACACCAGGAAACCTTCTCACTGCCCAATCTGTGCCAAGCCTTGGAAGCACAGAGGGCAACATAACAGGGAGGAAAAATAAATAAACAATTAAAACCCGCAGATTACAAGCCCTGAGCCCTAAGGTAACTCCCCCAGCGGAGAAACAGCGCAGATGCCTGCACACGCCACTAGCAAGCGGGGGCTGGGCAGGGACCCGTGGCGCGGGCTGCTTCGCTTAGAGTAAGGATCTGGCCTGAATACCCCAAGCGCTATCTGAACGAAATAATTTGGGCTAGCAAACCAGACTGTGGGATATCTACCACGCAGAAATCTAGCCCTAACCTAAGACACCGCCAGGCCCGAGCACGGAACAAAGGACTGAACAGAGATAGCCGGCAGCAGACCATCCCCCTCCAGTGACAGGCAGCCAGAGCCAGAAGGAGGAAATCGCAGCCCCAGAGAGACATTATCTATAAAACTGTAAGCAGACTTCTTTGCTAACTAAGACTTCTTGGGGGTCTGGACTGTCAACATCCGCCTGAGAAGGTGCGCTGGTTGTACACCTAGATAACTGAGCGGCGGGGAGGTGATAAGTTGCAGCAATCGCGCTCGCCAAACACCTCATCACCTGAGCTGCTCGGACTTGGGAAGGGCACAAAACACAGGCCCAACCGAGTCTGTGCCTCTGAGGACTACCCGAGTGCCTAAAAGTGATTTAGAATATATTCTAAAAATGATTTTACCACTGAATAATAACAATAAAAAACAGTTGGGGTATACTGTAAATATATGAGGGGATATGTAACTATTATATACTTAAAATAATACACTGAAATTTAAAATAAAATTCCATACCTCTATAAGAAAAGAGGCATGTACAAAATGTTTAATTGGGATTTATTTTATAATTTCATTTCCGAACATAATAATTCCCTTATTCCCACTTACTAGTGTGAATTTGGAGAAGGCAATGGCACCCCACTCCAGTACTCTTGCCTAGAAAATCCCATGGACAGAGGAGCCTGGTGGGCTGCAGTCCATGAGGTCGCTAGGAGTCGGACACAACTGAGCGACTTCACTTTCACTTTTCACTTTCATGCACTGGAGAAGGAAATGGCAACCCGCTCCAGTGT
>NW_011494613.1:6365565-6367352 GCF_000754665.1 Bison bison bison | reverse complement strand
TGTCTGGAGAATCCCAGGGTCAGGGGAGCCTGGTGGGCTGCCGTCTATGGGGTCGCACAGAGTCAGACATAACTGAAGTGACTTAGCAGCAGCAGCGGCAGTGTGAATTTATGTTGTTAAAGTTGGTAACACCTTAATAATCTAAGAGTAAATTTAGAGTTCCTTCACCTAGTAGCCAATATAAACTAACAGGACTAACACATAAAGCATACATACCATTTTCAAGTTTTAACAGTGAGGAGACATAGTAACTCACGTCATATTTTTATTTATCTAGACTAATTTATTTCTAGGTCATGTAGCATGATTTTTCTATTAAACAGCGTTACAAAATATTAGGCAACTCCCCTCATTATAAACTTTCACATATAGTGGGAAAAAAAGACTGTAGTTTTAGCTTAATTGACCATATGCTGTTTAGGGAACATTTCAAATAGTTAAACATAGCTTGTAATGGTAAAACCAGTCTTTGTTAATAATATCAACACATAGCATTAACAGCAAGCGTTATTGACTCAATAATTAAATCCATCCTTGGATGGGTACAGGACATTACTATAAATGTGTAGCTGCAAAATACGCTGTCAAATGATTATTCCTCTCAGCATACACTGTCCAAATAGGCTTTTAATATAGTAACAACCGTTTCACTATTTATGACCTTGTAAGGTCTATAAGGAACTAAAGAGACACTTGATGAAGGTGAATGAGGAGAGGGGGAAAGCTAGCTTAAAACTTAACATTCAAAAAACTAAGATCACGGCATCCAGTTCCATCACTTCATGGCAAACAGAAGGGAGAAAAGTGGAAACAGTGATGGATTTCATTTTCTTGGGCTCCAAAATGACTGCAGATAGTGACTGCAGCCATGAAATTAAAAGACACTTTCGCCCTGGAAGGAAACCTATGACAAACAGACAACGTATTAGAGAGCAGAGACATCACTTTGCCAAGAAAGTTCTATATAATCAAAGCTATGGTTTTTCCACTAGTCATGTGCAGATGTGAGAGTTGGATCACAAAGCAGACTGAGCCCCAAAGAATTGATGCTTTTGAACTGTCATGCTGGAGAAGACTCTTGAGAGTTCCTTGAACAGCAAGGAGATCAAACCAAACAATCTTAAAGGAAATCAACCCTGCAGGACTGTTGCTGAAGCTGAAGCTCCAATACTTTGATCACATGATGCAAAGAGCTGACTCACTGGAAAAGACCCTGATGCTGGGAAAGACTGAAGGCAGGAGGAGAAGAAAGGGATGAAATATAAGATGGCTGCAATAGCATTACTGACTCAATGGACATGAATTTGAGCAAACTCAGGGAAAGAGCAAACTCATATTGAAACCAGAAAAATCTGGCATACTTCAGTCCATAGAGTCACAAAGATTTGGACATGACTTAGCGACTAAATAATAACTCCTACAAAGCTTTATAAACCAGTCATCGTTACCAATGTATTACCTTGTTTTAAGTTCTTTAACTGTGGTTCTTTCTTTGTTGTATCTTAATTTCATAGTTGGCATGTAACTCCTATAGTTTTCCCTCTTCCCTAAAGAAATGAAGAAAATAAATGACCAACTCTGAAGCATAATCCATTACATTTTTTGTTAAAAAAAAAAAAGTCTTAAATTTCCCTAATTTACTGTTTTCAAACTGACTTATCTCCTCTTTCCACACCCTCATGCATTTTCTTGGAGAAGGCAATGGCAACCCACTCCAGTACTCTTGCCTGGAAAATCCCATGGACAGAGGAGCCTGGTAGGTTGCAGTCCATGGGGTCGCGAAGAGT
>NW_011494613.1:6346576-6365465 GCF_000754665.1 Bison bison bison | reverse complement strand
CCACTCCAGTACTCTTGCCTGGAAAATCCCATGGACAGAGGAGCCTGGTAGGTTGCAGTCCATGGGGTCGCGAAGAGTTGGACATGACTGAGCGACTTCACTTTCACTTTTCACTTTCATGCATTGGAGAAGGAAATGGCAACCCACTCCAATGTTCTTGCCTGGAGAATTCTGGGACGGCAGAGCCTTGTGGGCTGCCGTCTATGGGGTCACACAGAGTCAGACATGACTGAAACAACTTAGCAGCAGCAGCATGCATGCATTTTTCTTTGTATAAAATTAATAGATCCTAAATAAGAGAACATATGTTATAATTAGGACTTCCTAAGTGGTGCTAGTGGTAAAGAGCCCACCTGCAAATGCAGGTAGATGTAAGAGACCTGGGTTCAATCCCTGGGTTGGGAAGATTCCCTGGAGGACAGCATGGCAACTCATTCCAGTGTTCTTGCCTGATGAATCCCAAGGAGGTGGAAGCCTGAAGAATCCCAAGATGAATCCCATGAAGAATCCCTGATGAATCCCAAGGAGGTGTAGGCTGGCAGACTACAGTCCATAGGGTTACAAAGAGTCAGACATGACAGAGGCAACTTAACATGCAAGCACACACATGTCATAATCAAACATAGCCTATTAATAATACAATTACATAATCAAAATATATCTTAAATAATAAGGTAAGGTAGATCACTAAGAAAATACTTATTAATAATATTATAATTTTAAAACAATGATTAGTTTGATTACTATAATCCCAAATGAGATGGTAAGCCCCAAAGCACCACTAAGATGCCTTTGTTCTTTTACAAGAAAACAGCAGCCTCTCTGATGAAGTTTATCTCTGTGTTCCTATAGGACTTGGAGTTAATAATGAACCATTTTCATGGAATTTCCTTTTATAGGTTTAATTTTTTAAACTTATATGTATTGATTTATTATCTGTTTTATAGTGTAACTTTAAATATTATACTTTAGTATTAAGTAGAGACAGTAAGCATCAATATGAAGACAAAACTCACAATTCTAAATTATTCTATCTCCCTCAATCAAACCAAGAATGTCCTTTTTTTCCCCCTGTAGTTACATCAGAAGTAGTTTTCTAAAACAAATAAGTGGAATAGTTTATAATTATGGTTTAGAGACACTGATTGTGTAAACTGGGCCAGTTGTTTAATATGCTGCTGCTGGTGCTACTACTGCTAAGTCACTTCAGTCGTGTCCAACTCTGTGTGACCCCATAGATGGCAGCCCACCAGGCTCCCCTGTCCCTGGGATTCTCCAGGCAAGGACACTGAAATGGGTTGCCATTTCCTTCTCCAATGCATGAAAGTGGAAAGTGAAAGTGAAGTCTGTCAATCGTGTCCGACTCTTTGCAACCCCATGGACTGCAGCCTACCAGGCTCCTCCATCCATGGGATTTTCCAGGCAAGAGTACTGGAGTGGGGTGCCATCGCCTTCTCCGTGTTTAATATATAGGGATCTAAATATTTTTAATTCTATAACAATGGTATAATTTCCCTATTTGACAGAATATTGTGACTCTGCAATGAAATAATTATAATTCATGCTACTTTGTGAACTATGAGTTTCTGTAAATATTTTTAATGTGTTCATTTATAAAATTAGAAGATAAATTATATTCTTTCTCTTTAGGCCCTAAAGCTGTCTTATTTGTTTCCCATTAGAATTATTGCAAGCAATTATTTTAATTTTCATCTTCTCCTGCTCATAATCTATTCACCTTTGAGGTGATCTGTGCTCACTTTTCAGGCCCTTTTATGTTACCACCTGGTTTTGGGAACCATCCATACCAGGAAGCCAAAGATCAATACTCTCAAATTACTTTAAGTTCCACCTGCCAAATTCTCATTGTCTTGGAGCTCTGCTTTCAGAAGCCTGGTGCTCTTCATCATATGGTTTGTTAATACCAGATCTAAATTGAGTGTGTTTCTATATCAGCAAATACTTATAGTTTTGAAGTATTGCTATTAGAGGTTAATATCTAATGGTAACCTCTGTCAGTTCATGGAGGATCAAATATCAATAGGGTAATCTGATCTGATATGCTTAAAATTATAACACATGAGTGAATATCTACTTTGAATAATTATGATATATCATTTCTGTCACCTGTGGGTTTACCCCAAGAGATCCTTGGGGGCAATAGGCTAATTGGGTGAATGTCAATTGTCTATTATTTTGATAGAACTCATTTTAGTTTTGAGGGCTTCCCTGGTAGCTCAGTTAGTCAAAAATCTACCTGCAGTGCAGGAGACTTGGGTTCAATCTCTGGGTCTGGAAGATCCCCTGGAGAAGGAAATGGCAACCGATTCCAGTATTCTTGCCTGGAAAATCCTATGGATAGAGGAGCCTGGTGGGCTAAAGTCCATGGGCTGGCAAAACTTGGACACGACTTAGTGACTAAACCACCACCATTTTAGTTTTGAGTCTCAGAACTTCATCATAAATAAACTTATAAGAGGTTATTATGTACAATTAGTCCTTACCTCTCAGTGGTACTCAATATTAGCATCTGAAAGTATGTAATTTCTTATAACATCACATAAAATTCAAAAAATAAATCCAATAGCACAGTGTGGCTCATCAAAAATTATAAATAGTGAGAGATTTCTTCATACTGAGAATCTTTGCCAACAACAATGTTATGACACTAGATATCAATTACAAGGGGAAAAAATTTAAAAACCACACACACACAGAGATTAAACAATATGTTTCAAAATAACCAACAGGTTACTGAAGAAACCAAAAGGGAAACAAAAAATTTATAAAAGCAAATGACAATGAAAACATGACAACTCAAAACCTATGGGATACAGCAAAAGCATTCTAACAATTTAGAAGTTTATAGCAATACAATCCTGCATCAAGAAACAAGAAAAAACATCAAATAGACAATATAAATTTACACCTAAAACAACTGGAAAAAACAAACAAACAAAATTAGCAGAAGGAAAGAAAGTTCAGAGCAGAAATAAAAGAAAAAGAAATGAAAGGAACAATAGTAAAGATTAATAAAACTAAAAGCTGGTTCTTTGAAAAGATAAACAAAATCGACAAACCTTTAGCCAGACTCATCAAGAAAAAAAGAAGAATGAAATCAACAAAATTAGAAATGAAAAAGGAGAGGTTGCAACAGACAATGCAGAAATACAAAGGATTATTAGAGACTGTTAAATCGGGAAAGGAGTATGTCAAGGCTGTATATTGTCACGCTGCTTACTTAACTTATATGCAGAGTCCATAATGTGAAATTCTGGGCTGGATGCAGCACAAGCTGGAATCAAGATTGCTGGGAGAAATATCAATAACCTCAGATATACAGAGGACACTGCCCTTATGGCAGAAAGCGAAGAACTAAAGAGTCTCTTGATGAAAGTGAGAGGAGAGTGAAAAAAGTTGATTTAAAACTCAACATTCAGAAAACTAAGATCATGGCATCATGGCATTTGCTTCATGGCAAATAGATGGGGAAACACTGGAAACAGTGAGAGACTTTATTTTGGGGGACTCCAAAAACACTACAGATGGAGAGTGCAGCCATGAAATTAAAAGACACTTGCTCCTTGGAAGAAAAGCTATGACAAAACTAGACAACATATTAAAAAGCAGAGACATTACCTTGCCAAAAAAGGTCCATCTAGTCAAAGCTGTGGTTTTACCAGTAGTCATGTATGGATGTGATGCTGGTGCTAAGTCACTTCAGTCATGTCTGACTCTGTGTGACCCCAGAGATGACAGCCCACCAGGCTCCCCCGTCCCTGGGATTCTCCAGGCAAGAACACTGGAGTGGGTTGTCATTTCCTTCTCCAATGCATGAAAGTGAAAAGTGAAAGTGAAGTCGTTCAGTCGTGTCCGACTCTTAGCGACCCCATGGACTGCAGCCTACCAGGCTCCTCTGTCCATGGGATTTTCCAGGTAAGAGTACTGGAGTGGGGTGCCAATGGATGTGATAGTTGGACTATAAAGAAAGGTGAGTGCCAAAGAATTGATGCTTTTGAACTGTGGTGTTGGAGAAGACTCTTGAGAGTCCCTTGGACTGCAAGGAGATCCAACCAGTCCATTCTAAAGGAGATCAGCCTTGGGATTTCTTTGGAAAGAATGATGCTAAAGCTGAAACTCCAATACTTTGGCCACCTCATGCTAAGAACTGACTCATTGGAAAAGACCCTGATGCTGGGAAAGATTGAAGGTGGGAGAAGAAGGGGACAACAGAGGATGAGATGGTTGGATGGCATCACCAACTCGATGGACATGAGTTTGAGTAAACTCCAAGGGAGTTTACTCAATGGATGGACAGGGACGATGGCATACTGCAGTCCATGGGGTTGCAAAGAATCGGACACAACTGAGCAAATCAACTGAAATGATAAGAAACTATCATGAACAACTATATGGCAATAAAATGGATAACCTGGAAGAAAAGACAGATGCTTAGACAAGTTTAATATTCCAAGACTGAACCAGAAAGACAAAGAAATTATGAACAACCCAATCACAGCACTGAAATTGAATTTGTGATCAAAAATCTCCCCAAAAACAAAAGCCCAGGACCAGATGGCTTCACAGGAGAATTCTATCCAACATTTAGAGAAGAGCTAATGCCTATCCTTCTAAAACTCTTTCAAAAATTGCAGAAGATGGAACACTTCCACACTCATTTTTATGAGGCCACCATCACCCTGATACCAAAACCAGACAAAGACAATACAAAAAGAGAAAACTACAGGCCAATATCACTGATGAACATAGATACAACAATCCTCAACAAAATTTCAGCAAACAGATTTCAACAACACATTAAAAAGCTCATATACCGTGATCAAGTTGGATTTATTCCAAGGAAGCAAGGATTCTTCAATATATACAAATCAATCAATGTGATGCACCATATTAACAAATTGAAAGATGAAAACCATATGATAATCTCAATAGATGCAGAAAAAGCCTCTGACAAAATTCAGCACCCATTTATGATTAAAACCTTTCAAAATATGGGCATAGAGGGAACCTACCTCAGCATAGTAAAGGCCATATATGATAAGCCTACAGCAAACATTATTATCAATGGTGAAAAACTGAACGCATTTCCCCTAAGATCAGGAACAAGACAAGGGTGTCCACTGTCAGCACTATTATTCAACATTGTCTTCTAAGTCCTAGCTACAGCAAGCAGAGAAGAAAAAGAAATAAAAGGAATCCAGACTGGGAAGAAAAGAAGTAAAGCTCTCACTGTTTGCAGATGACATGATATAGTACATATAAAACCCTAAAGATACTATCAGAAAATTACTAGAGCTAATCAGTTAATTTAGCAAAGTCGCAGGATACAAAATCAATACACAGAAATAACTTGTATTTCCATATATACTAATGATGAAAAATCAGAAAGAGAAATCAAGGAATCAATCCCATTCACCATTTCGACAAAAAGAATATCTAGGAATAAACTGGGCTTCCCTGGTGGCTCAGAGGGTAAAACATCTGCCTGCAATGCAGGAAACACAGGTTCGATTCCTGGGTCAGGAAGATGCCCTGGAGGAGGAAATGGCAACCCACTCCGGTACTCTTGCCTTGAAAATCCCATGGATAGAGAAGCCTGTAGGCTACAGTCTATGGGGTCACAAAGATTTGGACACTACTGAGCAAGGAATAAATAAGGTAAGGAATAAACTTACCTAAGGAGATAGAAGAAGTATACACAGAAAATTATAAGATACTGATGAAAGAAATCAACGATGACATAAACAAATGGAGAAATATTCCATGTTCCTGGGTAGGAAGAATCGATATTGTGAAAATGACTATACTACCAAATACAATCTACAGATTCAGTGTGACTCTTATCAAATTACCAATGTCATTTTTCATAAAACTAGAACAAATTTTTTCACAATTCATATGAAAACACAAGACCCCAAATATACAAGACATTCTTAAGAAAGAAGTGTGGAGCTGGAAGAATCAACTTTCCTATCTTCAGGTTATACTACAAAGCTACAGTTATTAAGACATTATGGTAATGGCACAAAAAGAGAAATGCAGACCAATGGAACAAGATAGAGAGCCCAAAAATAAACCCATGCACCTATGGGTACCTTATTTTTGACAAAGGAGGCAAGAATATACAATGGGGCAAAGACAGTCTCTTCAATAAATGGTGCTTGGAAAACTGGACTGCTACGTGTAAAAGAATGAAATTAGAACACTTCTAACAACATACACAAAGATAAACTCAAAATAATTAAAGACCTATATGTAAGACCAGAAACTATTAAGCTCTTAGAGGAAAACAGGCAGAACACTCGATGGCATATCAAAGCAAGATCCTCTATGACCAGACTCCTAGAGTAATGGAAATAAAAACAAAAGTGAACAAGTGGGAGCTGATTAAACTTAAAAGCTTTTGCACAGCAAATGAAGCTATAAGCAAGGTGAAAAGACAACCCTCAGAATGGGAGAAAATAATAGCAAATGAAACAACTGACAAAGGATTACTTTGCAAAATATATAAGCAGCTCATACAACTCAATGCCAGAGAAACAAACAACCCAATGAAAAAGTGGGAAAAAGACCTAAACAGACATTTCTCCAAAGACATACAGATGCCTATCAAACACATGAAAAGATGCTCAACATCGCTCATTATTAGTGAAATGCAAATCAAAACTGCAATGAGATATCACCTCACACCAATCAGAATGGCCATCATCAAAAAGTCTAAAAACAATAAATGCTGGAGAGGGTGGGGAGAAAAGGGAATGCTCTTGCCCTGTTGGTGGGAATATAAATTGATACAGCCATTATGAAAGATGGTATGGAGATTCCTTTAAAAACTAGGAATAAAACCACCACATGACCCAGCAATCCCACTCCTAGGCACATACCCTGAGGAAACCAAAATTGGAAAAGACACTTGTATCCCATTGTGCACTGAATTGCAACACTATTTACAATAGCTAGAACATGGAAGCAACATAGATGTCCAGTGACAGATGAATGGATAAAGGAGTTGTGGTACATATACACAATGGAATATTACCCAACCATAAAAAGGAATGCATTTGAGTCAGTTCTAACAAGGTGGATGAACCCAGAGCCTATTATTCAGAGTGAAATAAGTCAGAAAGAGAAAGATAAATATCGCATATATACCGAATCTGGAAAAATGGTACTGAAGTATTTATTTACAGGGCAGCAGTGGAGAAATAGACATAGAGAATAGACTTATGGACATAGGGAGAGGAGAAGGGAGGGTTAGCTGTATGGAGAGAGTAACATGGAAACTTATATTACCATATGTAAAATAGATAGCCAATGGGAATTTTCTGTATGTCTCAGGAAACTTAAACAGGGCCTCTGTATCAACCTAGAGGGGTGAGATGGGGAGGGAGATGGAAGGGAGTTTCAAAAAGGAGGGGATATATGTATACCTATGGCTGATTCATGTTGAGCTTTGACAGAAAACAACAAAATTCTGTAAAGCTATTATCCTTCAATTAAAAAATAAATTAATTAAAACTGATAATGTGAGATTTCTTTTGGTACCAAAGGTACCTTTCTTTCAGTATCTCATTTTCATTTCTTAACTCCTCTATGTCTTAATGATCATTTTATTTTGCCTTTCTGCATAATTAAACTTATATGTTTAGCATGAACTATATTTCTTAGCATGAACTAAATTTCTTAGCATTAACCTTCTGGATAATTCACTTAACTTATATTTTTAGCAATAACTACTTAGAACCATTAATGTTGCATGAGAAACAAGACAGAGAAGATCCATGCTCCAGTGAAAAACTGCAATTTACAGTAAGAAAAACATATACTAATACATAATCAAATAAGTGATGAAGATAATTTCAGTTAGGAATAACTTACAAGAAGAAAATAAAAGATGATCATGAAGTATATGAAAAGGCAAATTAATTTGTAGAAAATCCTCTCTGTAGGAATTCATCTCTGAGGAAATAATATTTGAATTAAGACATCCACCACAGAAAGATCTATGTAGCAAAATGCGCTAATCAGAAATGCACATAGCATGTTGAAGAAACAAAGGATGGTGTGATTGGACCATGGTGAACAAGATGGCTGTGATGTGATCTGAGGATGGAGAATTAGGCAGCCTTTAGGACCTGTAGTGCCTGGGAGCTAGTAGAGTGTGGATTAAATCCAAATTCAACATCAATCCATGGAGGATTTTACATAATACATAAAAAGCTATGATTGGCATTTTTAAAGATCACACTGGTTTCTCCTTGGAGAATAAATTTAAAAGGACAAGACTAAAGACAAGAAGACTCATGTGTGCAGTTTACAAAGGAGAGAACAGCTGTTTGTACTATACTGTGAGTAGAAAAGATGAAAAGAAGGGGATGATCAGTGGTGTTCATAGTTTCAGACAGACTTAATGAGAGGTCAGGTATGGATGCTCAGGGAAACGGAGGGGTCAACAATCATTTCATTTTGGTCTTGACCTGTTGTAGGAGAACGGTGAGAAGTGGAAGATCTGGGAGATAATATGAGCTTTGTTTTGTGTACATTTGATGTCTCACTACTCAAGTTTCATGGGTTGACACATTTTCGATTTTCTTTCCCAATTCAATTTGATTTAACTATCTGTAAATTAATTGAGAAGTTAGTATACTCCTGGTAAGAAATAAGAATTTCTTGATAAGATTTTTGCCCCTTTCTGTTCTCCAAGATTACAGTTTAGAGGAGGCAGACATAAAGGTTAACAATCATCAATATTTCTATGCATTTATAAAGTGTCATGCAAAAAGTTACTGCCAACTCTTCTAGAACTTACCAGCAATTTACAACAGTAAAGAAGTGTCAGATGATGTTTCCCCTCACATTTTCTCCCTCAGCCTCATCCGTGTATTTCTCTGTGCCTCTACTACCACTCACACTTCATGTGCCTTTACGATTTCAGGTAAACCTTAATTTGAAACTATAATAATGTGAGCCACATATAAAAGCCACATACAGTAAGTTTTATAGTGACATTAAAAACGTAAAGTAGCTCAAATTAACTTAATATATTTCATTTAACATAATTTTTAAAATATGTGAAAGTGAAAGTGAAGTCGCTCAGTCGTGTCCGACTCTTGGCAACCCCATGGGCTGTCACCTACCAGGCTCCTCTGTCCATGGGATTCTCTAGGCAAGAGTACTGGAGTGGGTTGCCATTTCCTTCATCCAGGCGATCTTCCGGAACCAGGGATGGAATCCGGGTCTCCTCCATTGCAGGCAGACGCTTTAACCTCTGAGCCACCAGAGAAGCCCAAGTGAAAGTCAGGTAGCTCAGTTGTTTCCAACTGTTTGCAGCCGAATGGACTGTAGCCTACCAGGCTTCTCTGTCCGTGGGATTTTCCAGGCAAGAGTACCGGAGTGGGTTGCCATTTCCTTCTCCAGGGGATCTTCCTGACCCAGGGATGGAACCTATGTCTCCCGCATTGTAGGCAGACGCTTTACCCTCTGAGCCACCATATAAAAAAGATAAATGAGATACTTACCTTTTCAATCTGTACTAAATACTTTTATTCTGTAATAAATTCCAACTCGGATGTGTATTTTACACTTAAAGCTCATTTCACTTTGATTATTCACATTTCAACTGCTTAACAGCCCCATATGGGTAGACACTATTACTGTATTGAATGACAGAGATCTAGAATTTGGGGACCATGCAAAGTTAATGAAAATATTAGTAGTTCATGTAGAAGATACTGTTCAAACAGCACTGCTATTTGACTATCTCAGGATAACAATTTAAAGGATGGTACAAATCACATGAAAATATCAAGGAAATAACATGTCAATGACTGTTGAGATACTGTGTGATATTAGTTTGAAGAATAAATTATAAGAAGAGAGCTGATAGCCGTGAATCAAACAGGAAAGCGATTGAAGAATAGCCAACAGATAATATTACAGAAGTGTTGAAGTTAAACATTCCAGGCTGTCCAGAGATCTAGCTAAGCATTAATGAAGGTGGCTACTCCAAAAAATAGATTTTTCAACATAGCCTAACAACTTTCTGTTGGAAGGAGATGCTAATATCAAAGACTTTCATAGCTAGAGCAGAAAAGTTAATACTTGGTTTCAAAGTTTCAAAGGACAAGGTGTCTCTCTTATTGGGGGCAAATGCACTTGAAGACATTTAAGTTGAAGCCAGTGCTCATTTATCGTTCTGAAAATTATAGGGCTCTTAAGAGTTATGCTAAATCCACTTTACCTATGCTCTACAAATGAAACAACAACCCCTGGATGATAGCACATCTGTCTACAACATGGTTTATTGAATACTTTAAGCCCCTTGTTGAGACCTATTCCTGGTGGGGTTGGGTGGCGGATTCCTTTCAAAATATTGCTGTTCATTGGCAATATACCTGGTTATTTAAGAGATCTCATGAAGATATTCAACTGGATTAATTTTGTTTTCATGCCTGCTAATACAACATCCATTCTGCAGCCCATAGATTAAGGGTTAATTTCAACATTCAAGTCTCATTATGTAAGACATACATTTTGTAAGGCTATAGCTGCCATGGACAGTGATTCCTCTGAGATCTAGGCAAAGTAAATTGAAAATCTTTTAGAAAGAATTCATCATTCTGGATGCCATTAAGAGCATTTGTTTTGCATGGGAAGAGGTCAAAATATCAACCTTAAATTAGTTGGGAGGAAGATGATTCCAAGCCTCACAGATGACTTTGAGGGGTTCAAGATTTCAGTGGAGGAAGTAGAAATATTTTAGTGGTAGAAACATCAGGAAAACTAGAATTAGAATTATATCCTGAAGATGTGACTGAACTGCCACAATCTCATGATAAACTTTCACACATTAGGAGTTGCTTCTTATGGATGAGCAAAGAAAGTTTCTCGAGAAAAAAGCTACTCCTGATAAAGATGCTGTGAAAGTGTTGAAATGACAGCAAATAATATAGAATATTACATACATTTCATTTGATAAATCAGTGGCAGGTTTGAGAGGAATGATTCCAATTATGGAGGAAGTTCTCCTGTGGGTAAAATGCTATCAAATCACATTGCATAGAAATCTACAGAGAAATCATTTTTGAGAAGAGTCAATCTATGTGGCAAACTTCACTATTGTCTTGTTTTAAGAAATTGCCTTAGGCACCCCAAACTTCAGCTGCCCCACTCTGATCAGTTAAAGTCCATTAACTTCTAGGCATCACCTCCACCAGCAAAATGATTACCACTCTCTGAAGGCTCAAATGGTGGTTAGCATCTTTTAGGAATGAAATATTTTCTTAAATTAAGGTATTACATTTTTTTTAGACAAAATGCTATGCTCATGGTATAGTGTAAATCTAACTTTTATATGCACTGGAAAACCCACAAATTTGTGTGACTCCCGTTATTGTGACGTCATGGTGGTCTGAAATGGAACCCTCTATATTTCCAGGTATGCCTATATATAAAAGCATCTGGTCCTAGAACTCAGAGCTTCCATTTAGAGAGCTCCTGGACCAACAGGAACAAGAGTGGTTCATTATGGGAAAGATCTGTGGATTACTGGAGGCTGTTTGGCCTTGGCTTTGACTTTAGAGCAGTGCAGCCTTCTGGGAAATAAGCATTTATTAACAGATAGGAAACTTCAGAGGTAAACTGTATCCATCAGTTATATAAAGTATTCTATGTGAATTATCCTTGTTCTGGAAAATGAAAGACATGGTTTAGGGGACAGAACACGTCAGCTCTTTCCCTTACCCTCAAATGTTCCAATCTGACCCAGCTCTAAGCCCATTTACAGATAATCAAAGAAAAACTGCCCACCTTATTTTGTTCCCCTTGTCAATGCCATGCTTCCATAGACAACATTTTGTTGCCATGTTCCTAGTGACAATGAAAATTTATTAAACAGTGGTCTACTTTGACACTCTTGGCCAGAGGGACTCAGCTTGCTCCCTCTTGGCCAGAAGGATCACATTGATTCTTAAAAACTGCAGTAAAGTTAATTATTATTCTTATTCAGTTGGGTTGTTTTCTTTATTAAGACTCTGAGTTATTTGTTCAAAATAAAAATCCAGTTGTCAGAACACATTGGGAGCACTGAGTCTGGGGGAAAAATGAAACATGATGTTTTTATCGTTCCTCATTGATTTCTTCCCTCTGGTTAGATGATCACTTCAACGCAGCTTTTCACATTATTTTTATAAAAGCTTTTTTGAGATAACATATTGGGATTCTTTATAAAAATAACTAAAATCTAAGTTGTGATTATGCTTAATCTTGCTGTTCTATAAGATGCATGACTTAATAACATATAAAAACTGCAGGTTGAAGAATAGTACAATTGTAGGAAATAATATACTTTCTGGAAGCAAAGGCTATATATCAGTCCAGCATGCTGTGTAGCAAGACAATATTGTTTTCAGTTTTGGGGAAGAGCCATTTTGTATGAAGAAAAGTGAAAATAAAAGAAATTATCTGTAAAGTTTACTCGTAGGATGATATTCAACAAAGTAGTTCAATAAAATATGCTTAAATTAAAACAAAAACAAAGAAACTCTGTTTTATTTACACTTAAATTTTAAAAATGTCTCATATTTGTGCTATGTGTATAGGTGAGCAATTTCAACAGCTTTTCTGTTTATATTAAGAAGCAATAACTGTATTTGACCATAATAAAAAAAGTTTAATAAATAAAAAAGTTTAATAAAATAAATTTATTTTATTATGGGAAACTGTAACAGTTTACATACAGATACTAAAAATTTCAATTAACTTTATTCTCAGAAGCTAAGTAGAGATTATCTTCACGTTCAATTATCCAAATTTTTGTGGATTATTTTTTAACACTATTGTCCTAATTAAGGCTGATCATGCTTAACACAAAATTTAAAATAATTGGTCTTTGCCTAATTAAGGCTGATTAATCTTAACACAAATTTAAACTAACTGGTCATCCTCACTTGCTTTGTGTTTTATTGTGATATTTTTCTCCTTCCTCTTGAGATTTCTCACATCCCCCAGCTCCTCAGTGCTTATGAGAAAAGTAGCTGATGGCTGAGGATAGCTGGTATTGTTCTACCTGGGCTCAGAAATTTATATTTGGAAGGCTGGAATCCCTGATGGCTGTGACATCCTAGTTTACAGATAAATCCAGAAATATTTCATTTCACCACATATTGAAAGTATATATAACAAATGTCTTAACCCCAGTCCTCCTGTATCAGTTCAGTTCAGTTCAGTTGCTCAGTCGTGTCCGACTCTTTGCGACCCCATGAACCACAGCATGCCTTGCTTCCCTGTCCATCATCAACTCCCGGAGTCCACCCAAACCCATGTCCATCGAGTCAGTGATGCCATCCAACCATCTCATCCTCTGTCATCCCCTTTTCCTCCTGGCCTCAATCTTTCCCAGCATCAAGGTCTTTTCCAATGAGTCAGCTCTTTGCATCAGGTGGCCAAAGTACTGGAGTTTCAGCTTCAACATCAGTCCTTCCAGTGAACTCCCAGGACTGATCTCCTTTAGGATGGACTGGTTGGATCTCCTTGCAGTCCAAGGGACTCTCAAGAGCCTTCTCCAACACCATAGTTCAAAAGCATCAATTCTTTGGCACTCAGCCTTCTTCACAGTCCAACTCTCACATCCATACATGACCACCATCTACTCTCGACTAGATGGACCTTTGTTGGCAAAGTAATACCTCTACTTTTTAATATGCTGTCTAGGTTGGTCGTAACTTTCTTTCCAAGGAGTAAGTGTCTTTTTAATGTCATGGCTGCAATCAACATCTGCCTTGATTTTGGAGCCCAGAAAAATAAAGTCAGCCACTGTTTCCCCATCTATTTGCCATGAAGTGATGCGTCCTCCTATATATATATATATTTATAATTTTAATTTTTAATATTTTTATACTTTAAAATTTGATTTTTATATTTGTATATAAGTATTTTTTTTAATTTTGTGATTATGAAACTTAAAAATCACTGGAACAGTTGTCATAATATTAATGCAACATCATTCACTGGAGATATCACGTAGGGCAAAATTTCAAAACTTTTCTAAATGTCAGATTATTGACATTTAAAATGGGGATAAAAAAATAACTGCTTTGCATTGTTTTGTGGTTTTAAATAGGGTTGTTGTGAAGACTGAGGCAATGTTTTGAGCACAGCTTACATATTATTATTATCACATGTGACTACAAATCTATTTTATTCACTGCATTTGAAAGTTGTCTTCACAGCTCTGGGGCTCCTTCTTATGGGTGTAATAACAATAGAGTTTTGAGGACACTTGGTGTAAAAAAGCAAGTCTGTGTGTTTCTCTCTCAACTTAGTTCATATTTTAAAAATATTCCTCATTTATGTCTTGAGAGGCAAATAATAAAACTTAATTCAAAGTAAGCAAAGGAAAATCTGTTTAAAGGAACACAGCAATCATTTCCACACTTAAGTGCTCATTAAATCAATTAATAGCTTAACCGTTACAATTTTACCATAAGAAAATGTCATAAAGCAGATTAACAGATGTGTTGAATATCAGTAAACAATCTGGAAGAATAATAAACTTAAAGCCCCTACTCCTGCTTTCCTACATGGTCTCCTCCAGACACACTTTTTCTTCTTAGGTTAAAATACAATCACAGCAAGCAGTAATCCTCACTTACATCTGACTCATTTATGTGGCTTTTTATTCAAACTTGAAATACATTTCCATTGACATAGCAACCATAGGACTATAAATGGATGAAAACCATTTTGAATGTTCCAAAACTCTTTTGAGATTTGGGCCTTTCACTTTCCATGGAAAGGAAATAAAATGATTGGCATTAGGCATCATTTAAAAAAATAATTATGCATTTTGAACCATTCTTTGGAGATTAAGCAATAAAATGCCATCATTGAAAGTGGAGTACTTTTTTTAATTTATAAAGATTTTTATTTTCTATATAGAAAGATATAAAACACTGCATGCTGGCATCTAACATCTCAGATTGATGGAATTTAGCTGCACTATTTTTGTAAACAAATTTAATTTAAAATTCACTTTTTTCATTCTTAATCTTATCACTTTAAGCAGACAGATGCAAAGTTTCAAACATATTAATTCAAATAGATTTATTTCATAAACACACACACACAAAACCCTGGAATTGACCCAGTATAACTGAGTAAATGTGCCAACTGCATTCTTTCTGATAAACTTCAAACAGCTCCACAGACTGCAAAATTTTCATTATCATCAGTTTGCTTTGAAAGAAACTCACCTCAAAAGCCTTTCAATTAAATTCAACTGGATCCAACTATCTTTTGTGGTGGTTCATCAGTAATAATAGGACTCAGGTGTTTTCAGCATCTCAGCTTTAGCTACTAAAGGTAGCTAAAATTTCATTTTTACTTCCATGGCTTCCCACCACAGTTGAGTTTAATATATTTTGAGTTTAGTGTGTATTTGACATTACATATATGGTAAATTTAGCTCAGTTTATGTATTTTTGAATTTACCAATGACATTATGTGATGGTGGATGGTTTGAGCAGTCAGAGACAAAGGCAAAAATAGTACAGTAAGGAAAAAACTGAGAATAGAAATGCAGTTAAGTCATTTTGACCATGCTCAGATTTAGTCTGGCATCTTTTTATCAAAAAAATTAGAAAAAAAAATCATGAGGCATTTAAACTCTTCAAAGCAAAATTACTGTACATTTGGCACTTAATTCTTTTAGCACAGATCTAATTTGAATATTTATGTCTGATAGTAAATTATTACCTGTATCTTAATAACTCATAAAGTTTAGAGAAAAATAAGAGCTGACTGAAATGTTTTAAACCTAAAGTAAGTTCTATATGTAGCATAGAGCTTATGCCACACAGAAGTTCTCCTCCAATACAGGATACATAAGAGATGGGTTCAATCCCTGGGTCAGGAAGATCCCCTGAAGTAGGAAATGGCAACCTGCTATAGAAGTCTTCCCTGGAAAATTCCACAGACAGAGGAGCCTGGTGGGCTACAATACACGTGGTTGCAGAGAGTCAGACACAATTGAGCACACACCCAAAGTTCTGTGAGTAGGATATTACTGTATTATTGAGTATATATATGTAGATAGATAGATATATAATTTTGTTTTCTCAGAGGAAGACTATGTTATGTTGTTTATAATCTCCTATAACAGTAATTATAACCCTGTTGGAATTCATAATGTAGGACAGAACAGGAAGACTTCTTCAAAAGTATAAAGTGTATCAGGTGTAAACTTACAAGCTAACAAACATTTGTGTAGCATAGAGCTAATTTACAGCGGAACTTAAAAAAAAAACAAAAAAAAAAACCTCTGCCTTCACCGGGAAGGCCTGGATGTCTGGTTTTGACCCTTGGCCATCATAAGGACAATGGAATTTAAGGTGTGCTTTTAGAAATCAGAAGTTCCTATAGCAACCCCCAAGGTCACTTTGCTTTTTAATGATTTTTATTTAGCATAACAGTTTAGATAGCCTGACATGCCTATGTGATTAGAAGGGCATAAAACTCCTGCTGGGAATACGCTTTGAGCTCTCCTGAAGCCAAGATTCCTAGTACAGAGTTTGATGGTTCAATTCAGAAAACAAAGTGATAGCTTTATGCAACTTCGGGCCCTAGAGAGCCTACCCCTAGATGGAATATATTTTACAAATTCAATGACACAATTCACCAAATTTACACAAGGAAAGTCAGTGGAAAAGCTGGATTTACAGAGATAATTTAACTACAAAGAAATCCACACAACAGTTTCCATAAAGAACTAAATTTAAATGGCACTTTGAAAATTTTTAAAACCTAAAATAAGAGATAAAGAAGTACCTGGGTCTGGATGCTCCTCTGTTACTGTTAGGTCAGGCTTTTCAGGATGACTGCTGTCTGTACCGGAGAAGGCAATGGCACCCCACTCCAGTACTCTTGCCTGGAAAATCCCATGGACGGAGGAGCCTGGTGGGCTGCAGTCCATGGGGTCGCACAGAGTCGGACACAACTGAAGCGACTTAGCAGCAGTAGCAGCAGCAGCTGTCTGTACATCCCATGCTTGACCAGTCCCTGCCTCACTCACGTGACTATCCAATCCTCTTAATTATAGGGCTTGTTAACTGCCTACATGCTTGGACCTTGCCCCAGTGGCTGGTTTTCCTGGTAACTTATGAGCCAACTGGATGACAAGTCCCCCTATAAATGACAGTCTTCTTGTCCCCTGAGTAGTGAAGATTACTGCTGGGTTCTGCTTGCCAGCTGCTGTCCAAAGTGAGATGTCACTTCAGGACCTTTGTTTCAGACTTATAAGATTCCCTATCCAATGAATCACTGAGATCTCTGTCGCTGTCTCTTGGCCTTTCCAGGCTAGGCGACATACAGGCCTGCACGGTGCAACCCAACAGTTAACATAAGTGAAGATGTGCACCTGTTGATTGTGATGGTCAAAACAGGAAAAACGGTTTCCTTACCAGGAAGCACACAGGTTGTTCATGAAAGTTACTCCTCAGCAATAGGTTAATATAAAAAGATTGTTAGTCTAGGAGAACTGAGCTTTTGCATCACTCTACCTTAGGTCAGGATAACTTGGCAGCAGGGTGCACACGATGGAGCTAGGAGTCAGGGAAATCTTTGCGAGGATAGGCTGAATGAGTCAGTATCTTGGATAAATCAAAACCCATGCTAAGGGTGTGGAGTGCTGAGTTGCTCAGTCGTGCTGATTCTGTGACCCTACAGTCTGTAGCCTGCCAGGTTCCTCTGTTCATGAAATATTCCAGGCAAGAATACTGGAGTGGATTGTCATTTCCTCCTCTAGGGGATCTTCCCAACCCAGGCATTGAATCTGCATCTCTTGTGTCTCCTGTATTGGCAGGCAGATTCTTTACCACTGCACCGCCTGGCAAAGGCAGAGGGTGTGACCCAAGTCTCTTATCACCCATTTGCATTGCATATGAAAAAATGCTGTAATATTTGAAATATCGTGCTATATCTCATGGCCTTCCCAGCTGGTGCTGGTAGTAAAGAACCCACCTGCCAATGCAGGAGATGCAAAAGATGCGGGTCTGATTCTTCGGTTTGGAAGATCCCCTGGAGGAGCGCATGGCTACCCACTCGAAAACTCCATGGACAGAGAAGCCTGGAAGGGTATGGTCCATAGGGTCACAAAGAGTCAGATACGACTGAAGCAACTTAGCTCACATGCCTTATATCATATTCCTTAACCTTGACCTAATATATAATAGAAGAACTGTGAAAGAAAATGGAAAGCATGGGGAAAAGAGAATGAATGGAATTTTTTTCCATATATATTACTGTGCCCCTTTTAAGTTTATGGGGGTGAATTGCTTTTCCTAGAAGGTATGCTTAAGAAGCAAAATTTAGATGGGGTTAAGGGCATTCTGAAAGAGATGGGATTAAGGGCATTCTGAAAGAGATGGGAATACCAGACCACCTGCCCTGTCTCTTGAGAAATTTGTATGCAGGTCAGGAAGCAACAGTTAGAGCTGGACATGGAACAACAGACTGGTTCCAAATAGGAAAAGGAGTATGTCAAGGCTGTATATTGTCACCCTGCTTGTTTAACTTCTATGCAGAGTACATCATGAGAAATGCTGGACTGGAAGAAACACAAGCTGGAATCAAGATTGCCGGGAGAAATATCAATAACCTCAGATATGCAGATGACACCACCCTTATGGCAGAAAGTGAAGAGGAATTCAAAAGCCTCTTGATGAAAGTGAAAGTGGAGAGTGAAAAGGTTGGCTTAAAGCTCAACATTCAGAAAACGAAGATCATGGCCTCTGGTCCCATCACTTCATGGGAAATAGATAGGGAAACAGTGGAAACAGTGTCAGACTTTATTTTGGGGGGGCTCCAAAATCAC
>NW_011494613.1:6315222-6346476 GCF_000754665.1 Bison bison bison | reverse complement strand
AGATAGCATATTCAAAAGCAGAGACATTACTTTGCCAACAAAGGTCCATCTAGTCAAGGCTATGGTTTTTCCAGTGGTCATGTATGGATATGAGAGTTGGACTGTGAAGAAAGCTGAGCACAGAAGAATTGATGCTTTTGAACTGTGGTGTTGGAGAAGACTCTTGAGAGTCCCTTGGACTGCAAGGAGATCCAACCAGTCCATTCTGAAGGAGATCAGCCCTGGGATTTCTTTGGAAGGAATGATGCTAGAGCTGAAACTCCAGTACTTTGGCCACCTCATGTGAAGAGTTGACTCATTGGAAAAGACTCTGATGCTGGGAGGGATTGGGGGTAGGAGGAGAAGGGGACGACAGAAGATGAGATGGCTGGATGGCATCACTGACTTGATGGGACGTGAGTCTGGGTGAACTCTGGGACTTGGTGATGGACAGGGAGGCCTGGCGTGCTGGGATTCATGGGGTCGCAAAGAGTCGGACACGACTGAGCGACTGAACTGAACTGACTGAACTGAAGGGCATGCGACCAGGCTTCCCTGGTGGCTCAGACGGTAAAGAATCTGCCTGCAATGTGGGAGACCTGGGTTCAATCCTTGGTTTGGGAAGATCCCCTGGAGGGAGGCATTTTAATCCACTCCAGTATTCTCGCCTGGAGAATCCCCATGGACAGAGGTGCCTGGTGGGCTACAGTCCGTGGTGTCGCAAAGAGTCAGATATGACTGAAAGAATAAGAACAGCTCAGCACAGGGCATGTGAACACAAGCCAAAATCATCTCAAAGGTAACGGATGTTGAGCTCCAAACTTTCTAGGCAATACTGAGCATAGCCGTGAGACTCTTTATCCATCTGACCTTCATTAGAGGCTTTTTTTGTTCAGAAACTCTGATTTGCCCCCTCATCAATCACGCTTGGTGATTCTCCACCCCTCATGTCTAGACCTCCATTCGCTGCTGAAACATATATTAAAAACTGTCAATTACAGTCTCTTGAGCTATTAGGAGGTGATGAAGTGTGAATGAAAAGTTTTTACTATCAAGTTTCATGTATTACAAACAGTCTTATGATGCAACTGAAGAAAAAGAATAGTGAACATAATTTTTTTCAATAAATGCCAGATTATAAAATATACCAAGTCATTGCAGTAAATGTATCTAAAGCTACAATACTGAGAAAAATACTAGAAGAAAAACACAGTCAATGTGACAAATCTTAATAGCAAAACAAGAAATATTTTTGAAAGCAGGGAATAAAATTAGAAGCTTTTATTCAACATACACATGTTTTTGAACAAAATGGGAAAAAGCTGTGTGTACCATGTAACAAATTTAGTAAGCAGATTATTAAATTGAGTTTAAAACATAGTTTTGCTCCATCATGTCTGGCAGAAGTAATATTTCCGTGCTGAATATTTTTGTGTTGAAACAATGTTTTAGCCTTAGGGAGCTCATTTATTGTGATTTATACTGTACTTTTTTATGTCAAGTACATTATACAGTTTCTTGTATTTTTATAAATAACAACTAAGAAAGCAGCATTATTTAAATGAAAAGATATGTTTAGCATAAAATATTACTCATTTTCAAAATTTACGAAATACATTAATACAGCAAAGTAAAGACAATTTCTTAAGTTTGACACTATATTCTATATTTCCAGTTGTTTCCTTAGGAAAAAATTCTGTTTGGAAGGTCAGGATGAAAGTGTCTAGCCTTACCTCCAAGAGGCTGGCTGCTGTCCAGGCTGAGGAAAATATTTTCCTTCAGTTGCACTCCTGGCCAGAACCTGGAATCCCAGAAAGGCCAGCAGTGGGCAGGACTCCCAGTTTAGGCAGACTAAATTAGGGTTTAAGCCTATCTTTGTTCCACTCATACATGCAAATAATTAAAAGCCAGTTTTTTCCTCATTTTTATCCTTTTCAATAATATTGGTCCTTAGTTCAATGCTTTGGTCATGAAAATTATTTACTCTTTTTAGTATGGTGATGATAACATCTCAGTTCCCTACCACATCCTAGCACACACATCAGCACCATTATGGTTCAGAAGTGCAGAAATGACTGGACTCTCAAGATCCCTATGATATCCATACTTCCTTCAGCTGTTATCTTGTGTATTTAAGTTTCTGCTTAATCTCTATCATCTAATTTTAGTAATCTGTCATGTTCTAGTAGACTTACTATTCCTAGGATTGCTTTGTCTTTTCTTTGTCTTAGGTTCCTTTGGCAGGTTGGTTTGTTTTGATTTTGATTTTATTTGCTTTTGTTGTTGTTGTCGTTTGTTTGTTTTAGCCAGAGTGTATGTTCCTTCTTTCTTCTCTATAAGGTATTTTGCTTCAGTTCTATTCAACCCTGTTTGAAAGTCTTTTTTTCTGAAATGAGCCATGTTATTACCTCTGGCACATATCTTTATTTTTAATTAGATGACATATGCACACATACTGCCCCAATCTATTCGTAATTTCAATAGCCACAAGAAAAATGTTAGAAAACTAAGTAATTGTCTCCTAATGCCAGCATTTGCTGTCTAACATCTTATTTGTCTATTTGCTTTGAATTGGGTTCATACATAGCTTCTTCAGATCCTTCTGCTTCAAGGATATTGTACTTCATCTGTGAAGGAAATAATGGCAGTTTTTCTCAAAAACATATTTTGTTCTGTAAGTAAATAGTAGATTATCACAAGATCACTCTTGCCTCCAACTATTGCACAGAACTGCACCACTTGTTACAATAGATAAATCTGTGTTCTCGTAGACCATTAGGCACATTTTGAAAAGGGGCTTTGGAACCTACCTTTTCTCATACTGTAAACAAAGTACTAGCTAGCAAACTAAAATGTAAGCAATCATTTCACAAGAATTGTTTATTGTTGGTCAAAACTAATAGCCATTGTACAAAGCAGCATCAGGCTTCAATATTCTCAATAGGATATTCTCTTGATTATTTATCGTCTGAAGATCTTTTTGCAGCAGATTATTTCTGAAGATTTTTTTTTGTAGCAGACTATTTCAGAACTTGATTTTATTAACAGTTTCTTGCCTAAATAGAGATCACTTAAGAAGCTTATAATTCAGTAAAATAGCAGGCACTGAAATATTCATTACTGTACATCTCTTTCATATCTTACTCAAAAGAGTTTAAATGTACCCAGTGGTCATAGTTCAATAAATATCTTACATATTTTATAACGTTATATTATTTCCCTCAGAGAAGCAGCATTTTATGTGTATGTCTACCCTTGTTCATTGAGAATTACTTGTGCCCTAATGTTTTCATAAACTCTATTCTTTCCATAGTGCATATGTGCTCAGTGCTCAGATGTGTCCAACCCTCCGCAACTCCAGAGACTGTAGCCCCCCAGGCTCCTTAGTCCATGGAATTTTCCAGGCAAGAATACTGGTGTGGATTGCCATTTCCTACTCCAGGGGATCTTCCTGATCCAGGGATCAAACCTGTGTCTCCTGTGTCTCTGGCATTGGTTGGCAGATTCTTTACCACTGTACCACCTCGGAAGCCCCGTTCTTTCCATACTATTAATCTCATTAAGTAAATGTTCATTATTCTCACTATTTCTAAATCAATAACATATTTTGAATGTTAAAGAAAGCCACATTTTAATAGATCAGAGCACATATTTTAAGGGAATATAAAAGCATTTTTAATTGTTTACCTGATTTTAATAATAGACTGGTTTAAGACTTTCCTGATAATCCAGTGGTTAAGAATCCACCTGTTAATTCAGGGTACATGAATTTTATCCCTGGTCCCGGAAGGTCCCACATGCCAGGAGGCAACTAAGCCCTTGTGCCAGCACTACTGAGTCTGCGCTCTAGAGCCAGTAAGCCGCAACTATCGAAGCCCACATGTTCTAGATAGAGCCTACACTATGCAACGAGAGAAGCCACCACAGTGAGAAGCCTGAGTATTGCAACTAGAGAGTAGCCTCCACTCGCCACAACTAGAGAAAGCCCATGCAGAAATGAAGACCCAGCACAGCCATACATACATACATACATATTTAAAAAAATAATAAAAAACCATAGAGTGATTTAAAGAGAAATCAAAATTTAAAAGATATTTTGAAAGTGTCATAAATTATTATTAGAAGGACATGTGACTTCTTATTTCTGATGAGGCATTTTTCAAAGTACTGTTATTTCCTATTTTTCCATGTACCTCATCTGTTCCTTTCTAAATTCCTTAAAAAAAAAAGCTTTATTTTTAAACCAAACATTTATTTGAAATAACACAGCATCCAGCTTATGTTAGAATCACAAATGCTTTTTTAAAAATATAACAATTAACTCTACCATCAATACCAATGTAACAAGTGGACATTTAAAACTTGTTTTTGATATTATATAATGTTGTTGCTATAAATTAAATGTCTTATTTCCTTATGGATAATGGGAATGAAAGGAGTATTTCAGGGATAAACAATTTGATTACAGAAAAGAAAGTCATTCTAGGATGGCTAAGGGAAGATACATGTATGGTGTCATACAGGAGTTGATGTTGAAATATTAGAACCTGAGTACTCTGAAGCTAGACATTTATATTTCTAAGCCAATTGTGTGGACAGTGATACTTGAATTCTAGATATATCCCCCTGTGGCTGTAATAACTGGAGCTGATATTTGTCTCTGGAGAACTACTTTGCTTTTGGAGGCAGTTATATGGGCACCATGCTTATCTTCCTATATCACAATATGCTTCACTCTGCTGTTAAGACTATCTTCTGGAAAAAAAAAATTACCAAAATACATGAAGACAGCCATATACTTCATTAAGCTCATTTTTATTCCATAGCATAATATATAAGTCTCTGAAAAATATGGTTTCTCTCTCTCTCTCCAGTTACCATAGCTCCAACTTGTTGAATCCCTTATCACCTCACAAGTGGATCATGTGATTTAGTGCCTCAAAGTTACTACTTTCAATATGCCTTATCCTTTTCTAGATTCCATACATATGCATTAAATACTATATTCATTTTCCTCTTTCTGACTTCCTATATGTATGACAGGCTCTAGGTTCATCCACCTCAGTAGAACTGACTCAAATTCATTTTAATGGCTGCATCAGTTTCATTATACATATGTACTACATCGTATTTATCCATTCACCATTTGTAGGAAGGAAAGGAGACGCAGATATAGAGAATGGGCTTGCGAACACAGTTGGGGGGGAGGGGAGAAAGTGGGGCAAATGGAGAGAGAAGCAACAACATGTATACAGTATTGGGTATGAGATGGGTAGCTGGTGAGAAGGGAAGAAGCTGCTGCGTAGCACAGGGAGCCCAGTCTGGTGCTCTGTGATAACCTGAAGGGATGGGATGGGGGGATGCTAGGGAGGGAGGAGATGTATGTCTAATTATGGCTGATTTGTGCTGCTGTATGGCAGAAACCAACACAACACTGTAAATTTTTTAAAACAATTAAATTTTTAAAAAAGGAAAAAAAAAAAACAAAAAAACCCCACTACTACTCTCACAATTGCCTTGAGTTTCTATACTTCTTTGGCAACATTTTTTATCTAGTTCTTAAATACACAGCTCAAAATTTACATCTATACACTTTTAATCAATCTGTTCATCTACCTATTTACAAGGATATCCACTTCCAGTAATGGAAGACAAAAGGAAATAAATACCTCGAAGGACAATTTTAACTGAAGAACTTTCTATATGTACCACATAGAAGCCTTTCTCTGGGTAATATCTATGGGGAAACAGAAGTTGAGAGTGGTGTGGTTGGCATTTGGAACTTTCTTAGGGTGGATGTGGAAGATTTACCTAGGATGGGTGATTTATCTAGAAGTCTGAGTAGCACTTTTGATCGCTGCAATGGAAAAGGAGGAGGGGCAAAAATATAAGACAGAGATATAGCTAGAAGAGCAAAAGGAGAACCAGGAGGGCCACAGCAGCAAACCCAGGATCACGGTGCCTGATTTAGAGTAAGGTTTGATCAGAAAGAATTCCACCTTCACCACTGACTAGTCTCTCCCCACCAGGTTAAGAAGAGCTGAGTAACACACAGCCGTGCAATTCTGCTGGATTTCAACAAAAGTTATGAGGCATACTAAAAAGTAAGAATAACAGATCAAAAGGACAAGCAGTTTTCAGAATCATAGATGTATGAAGTAACAGACAAAATTTTAGATGATTCTAACTAACATGCTAAAGGTTCTAATGTTAAAAAAGGAGAAAAAAGAAATGTTAGGAGAAACAGTAATATGCATACCTATGGCTGATTCATGTTGATATATGACAAAAACCAATACAATATTTTAAAGTAATTATTCTTCAATTAAAAACAAATAAATTAAAGAATAGTTGGTGTTGGAAATAATTTTATATTTGCTGAAACTCAATAATACTAAGAATTTCCATATACCCGTCCATCAATTTCTCCTAATCTCAAAATCTTTTATAACCATGGTATATTTATCAAAACAGACATTAATTTGATATAATATGTAGTCTGAAGTAAACTACAGATTTGGATTTGATTTTTCAATTAAACATTTTTTGTTTTGTTTTTTCTTCTGTTCCAGGATACAATCTGTGGTATCGTGTTGCATTCAGTCAGGTCTCTCAGATCTTCTCTAATCTCTAATAGATCTTAGGCTTTCCTTATCACCAGGACTTTGATATTTTTAAAGAGTACTAATTGAGACTTCCCTGGTGGCTCAGACGGTAAAGCATCTGCTTACAATGCAGGAGACCTGGGTTCAATCTCTGGGTTGGGAAGATCCCCTGGAGAAGGGAATGGCACCCCACTCCAGTACTCTTGCCTGGAAAATTCCATGGACAAAGAAGCCTGGTAGGCTACATGGGATGTTCCTCCATTTTGGTTTGCCTGATGTTGCTTCATGGTAAGCAAATGTAATTTTAAAGATAAGGTTGTAAATACACTTTTTACTTCTGTACTAATCAATCCATTGACTTTTCCTTTCACAGAAATGTTGTAGATTCAAAGCTACCATGTCTATGCAGACCTTGCACTGAACAGTACTGAGGTTTCCATTTCCACTATAGTATTGTATTTATTTTTTCACATGGTCCCAGGACTATAAAAACAGTTGTATTCTATAAGTACTGTGAGAATGTAAATTACTTTAATTATTAATCCATTGGAGGGAAATTCACATTTGCAAATATATATGTTTTAACAAGTTACTTTTTCTATGACAATGGCACATTTAATAATTTTTGTTAGGAAACCTCAGGATATGACTGTACCCCGTAACAGCCTCTTATCCATACATCACAGCTACCCAAATCAAAAGATATGAGTGCAATCCTCAAATTCAATATTAATTTTCCCCAATTTCCTTTACTTTTACAGAGCTTCATTGCAAAAATTCTAGTTCTACTGAGGTTTTCATTTTAGGCTTTTTTTTTCTCCCTCTAGTAGATCTGTTCTCTTCACAAATCATACAATGAGGAAATATTTTCTTCATAGTCTCAATTGCAAGAATTGAACATCTTAAGACTGTGATAAATATACATAGAAAGTAATATTCAAAAAAAGTCATGCATAAAAGAAATTCATATTTTGGGAGGATTAAAAGAATTCATAGATACCCTAGAAACCTATCAGACAAGTGAATTCCACAGTAAAATGCATTCAGAAAAAATAATTATGCTGCTTTCCATTTTGGGGGCCATATGCAGTAAAATGTTAAATAGATTATGAAACAAGTTTTAATGAAGTTTTTCTATTAAGTGAAGTCGCTCAGTCATGTCCGACTCTTTGCAACCCCATGGACTGTAGCCTACCAGGCTCCTCCTTCCACGGGATTCTCCAGGCAAGAGTACTGGAGTGGGTTGCCATTTCCTTCTCCAGGGGATCTTCCCAACCCAGGGATAGAACCCTGGTCTCCCGCATTCCAGGCAGACGCCTTAACCTTCCTTTATTCTCAATGGGAATTTGTTTTAATAAATTTTAGATGGCAGTCTTAGCATTAAAATTCTGTAAGAATATAGCATAATAAAAGTTATCTACCTTTTTCTACCCTAATATCTTACTATTAGATGAAATTTTATGTTTCTAATTAACAACTTAAAAAATGGTTTAAAATAGGTTATTTAAATATATCTATGGGAGACTGAAATATTATATACATATTAAAAGACTTTGCAAAATTTTAAATACTACTCATATTGGCTTCCTTAAACAAGAAAATATGATTGGTTTTCATTTCCTTTCCTAAGGCCTGGAAACTCAAAAGAATAATTAGATTCTTCCTGAAACTGAATTCTATAATGTATGTGAAATAGGGTTGTGCTGTGCTTAGTCGCTCAGTCATGTCCAACTCTTTGTGACCCCATGGACTGTAGCCTGCCAGGCTCCTCTGTCCATGGGGATTCCCCAGGCAAGAATACTGGAGTGGCTAGCCTTTCCCTTCTTCAGGTTATCTTCCCAACCCAGGGATTGAATCCAGGTTTCCCACACCATTTGAGCCACCAGGGAAGCCCAAGAATATTGGAGTGAGTAGCCTATCCTTTTTCTAAGGGAACTTCCTGACCTAGGAATTGAACCGGGGTCTCCTGCATTGCAGACAGATTCTTTACCAGCTGAGCTACCTGGGAAGCCCATGAAATAGGGTACTAGAATATGAATTACCTGAGTTTGTCTTCAGCAAGATAGCAGTTACTTCTACTCACTACCAATCTGAACATTTTATTTTCAATATTTCTCCATACGCAAATCTTCTAAAATTTGTTTTCATTTAGTCAGTCATTTATATAACTTCTCATTGTAAATCTTGAATCCTTAATCCTTATATATAATCCCTAACAAAATCTTGAAACTTATGATTCTCTTTTTAAAGTGACACAATATTATCATTTTGACCATTTAAAATTATTTCTGGATCCAGAGTCCTGATTAAATGAGAAAATTCATAAAATAGACACACCTGATCAGTGATTTATTTCTTTTTAAAAAGTTATTTTTCAAGAGGTTAAGTATTCTGTCTTAGGCAAAAAAAAAAAAAAAGAAAGAAAAAATAAAGGAGGTTTCCATGGTGTCTCAGATGGTAAAGAATATGACTGCAATGCAACAGACCTGGGTTGATTCCTGGGTCAGGAAGATCCCCTGGAGAAGGGAATGGCTACCAACTCCAGTATTCCTGCCTGGACAATTCCATGAACAGAATTTTAATGCTAAGACTGACATCTAAAAATTTTTTTTTTCTGTATTTTATTTTATTTTTTAATTTTATTTTATTTTTAAACTTTACAATATTGTATTAGTTTTGCCAAACATCAAAATGAATCCGCCACAGGTATACCCGTGTTCCCCATCCTGCACCCTCCTCCCTCCTCCCTTCCCATACCCTCCCTCTGTAAAACAAATTCCCATTGAGAATTCCATAGCCTGGTGGGTTACATTCCATGGGGTCTCAAAGAGTCAGACAGGATTGAGCGACTAACACTTTTACTTTCAGCAAAATTATGAAGTGGGAAATTTATTTTTAGCTTGATCTTTCCTCTCTTTCTGTATTCTTCTTAATTACCACACTGTTCTGGGTCTAGGGTCCATATGTTTTTACCTCAAAAGCTATATCTGTCAAATTTAAATAATTATAATCTTAAATTACTCTTTCTCATCACATATTAAACCCTAGAAACTCTGACCCACCCTAGATGATTTTCCCAGCTGCTCAAATTATCTCTCAGACCATATTCAATGTATTTCTCAATTCTGTGTGTTACTCACTCAAACTTTACAAAAATCTGATTTTAATCATCTAAAAAAGAATTCACAAATCCTCCTAGTGGAGAAGATATTTGTGGATGAATATATTTGAGAATGATTCTTATATTAAATATCATGCTGAAATGAATGAGATAAAGTGGTAAGATAATAGACCCTGCAGTCTGTTTTGAGCAGAAGAGCTTTAAAAATATTTACTATATATAATTTTGTGTTCACTGTATACACTAACTAAACTATTATAATGAAATTTTCCCTGTGCTAACTTTGCACTTCTCTACAATAACTTGAATTCTACTGCCTTTTTGTGTTTATATTATGAATTCATTTAATTTTATTCACCTTATTCATTGTAGAAGTTTCTATTTTATAGCTCTTAAGACATACATCAATGAGCCAAATTATGATGTTGCAATGTTTTACCTCACTCTTCCTTCTGTTCATGCTATGCATTCAGTTACTAGTGTATTAGAATTTTTGTAGGGCAATTACCCTTTGAGGATGAAATTTATTTTACTTATTTTCTTTGATGAGAAGTACAAATATTTCTGATATTTCAGAAGCTATTTATTTAGCTGGAAAGAACACTAAAACAATGAAAATAAACCTATTAAATTAGTTTGGAAAAGAAAAACCTTAAAATAGTGAATTAAGAATTTTGTAAACGAAAGTATTTTTGCTATTCAGTCGCTAAGTAGTGTCCAACTCTGCAACCCCATGGACTGTGGCAAGCCAGGCTTCTTTGTCCTTCAGTATCTCCCTGAGTTTGCTCAAACTCATGTTCATTGAGTCAGTGATGTCATCCAATCATGGTATATGTATAGACAGAAAATCATCTACATGAATGAAGCAGACATATTTGTCCATCATCAGAAGTATAAGCATATGCTATTTAATAGTATTAAATTATACACACAATAAAAATATTTTAGTACAACATACCAAAATGTACTAACTTATAATCCTTTCTAGCCACAAATATGATTATCGAAACAACCCTACTTATATATCTTTTAATTTATTAAGTGTATTTGCTATAACTATGGTAAGTACTCATTCAAATGCAAATATTTTGCAGAAGTCAAACTGGAAAGTCATTTCTTATATTCTTAACTTTCTATCTCTTATGATCTTGTCTTTCTTTCTCATTAGAATGAATCATTTCTTCAAAACAGTTGTTTATGCTTGCCATTTTCAAGTTTCTACTCCCAATTTCTCTTGAGCTAACTTCAATAAACTTCAAGTTAGACATCCAATAAATCTACTTTCATTCTTCACTCTTCCTAAGATATTTATTTTTATACACAGACCTTACAACTGTTTATCACTGCTAATGTCAGGCTCTTACTCTCATTTCCGTTCATTCTCATGCACAGACTACAACTCCTTGACCTCAGTGGAACCTTAAACCCTTCTTATTTACTGGCCTTCAGATGTTTGTAACATTGGTATAGGAGGCAGTGACCAAAATCATCCCAAAGGAAAAGAAATGCAAGGCAGCAAAACAGTTATCTGAGAAGGCTTTACAAATAGCTGAGAAAAGAAGAGAAGTGAAAGGCAAAGGAGAAAGGGAAAGATACCCAACTGAGGGCTTCCATGGTGGCTCAGATGATAAAGAATCTGCCTACAATGTAGGAGACCAGAGTTCAATCCCTGGGTTGGGAAGATCCACTGGAGAAGGGAAAGGCTACCCACTCCAGTATTCTTGCCTGGAGATCCCATGAACCGAGGAGCTTTGTGGGCTACAGTGTGTGGGGTTGCAAAGAGTTGGACATGACTGAGCAACTAAGCACATAGACACACACATACCCAACTGAATGCAGAATTCCAGAGAATAGCAAGGAGAGATAAGGAAGGCTTTTTAAGTGAACAATGCAAAGAAATAAAGGAAAATGATAGAATGGGAGAGACTAGATATCTCTTGAAGAAAATTGGAGATACCAAGGGAAAATTTCATGCAAAGATGTGCACAATAAAGGACAGAAACTGCAAGGACCTAACAGAAACTGAAGCGATTAAGAGGAGGAGGCAAGAATACACAGAACTATACAAAGAAGGTCTTTATGACCTGGATAACCACAGTGGTGTGGCCACTCACCTGGAGCACTCACCTGTGGTCACTTCATATCCTGGAGTGTGAAGTCAAGTGGGCCTTAGGAAGCATTACTACAAACAAAGCTAGTGGAGGTGATGGAATTCCAGCTGAGCTATTTCAAATCCTCAAAGATGATGCTGTTAAAATGTTGCACTTAATATGCCAGCAAATTTGGACAGGGAAGGCTGGCGTGTTGTAGTCCACGTTGTCATAAAGAGTAGGACATGACTTAGTAACTGAACAATGACAGCAACAATCTACTGCTCATTTTTATTTTACCTCAATCCATCTCGGGCTTCCCTGGTGGCTCAGATGGTAAAGAATCACCTGCAATGTGGGAGACCTGGGTTCTATCCCTGGATTGGGAAGATACCCTGGAGAAGGGAACAGCAACCCACTCCAGTATTCTGGCCTGGAGAATTCTATGGACTGTTATAGTCTGTGAGGTCCCAAAGAGTCAGACATGACTGAATGCCTTTCACTCACTCACTCACTCAATCAATCTTAAATAACATGATCCGACCCTGTGGACTGTAGCCTACCAGGCTCCTCAGTCCATAGGATTCTCCAGGCAAGGATACAGGAGTGGGTGCTATTTCCATCTCCAGGGATCTTCCCAACCCAGGGATCGAACCTGGGTCTCCTGCATTGCAGGCAGACACTTCACCGTCTGAGCCACATTTTGCTAATAAATAACACGATCAGTGGAACCCAAAGCCATTCTGATCCTATAACATATTATTTACTGGACTCATTCCCTCTAATATATTTTTGCAATGCAATATACTTTGCATTGCCATCACTCCCTTTAATGTATTTTTGACTTCCTGTCATTTCTCCATGACTTATCTTAACTGGTTGAAAAACATCACAAATCTGAAGTCAAATACCCTCAAATTACACACTACATTTGTGTAGCTGAAAAGGCTGAAGAAAAACACAATATCATAATATCTCATCTCACTTCAGAGCTCTGGCTGGGAACATGCAGTGCAGTTATAATGCCACCTAGCCATTGGATTGTGAAGTCACCTGGTCTGCGGGTCCTTCTTCTTGCTGTGCTGGAGATACCATCACAATTACCTCAAATTTCTCATTTCATAGAACCCTTAGTGTCTTGCTAATTTTCACATGGCACCCTTAGGTAAAAAGAAATACTGAACAGTTATTATTATAAGGTTATTAGATTAAGAAATGTATAAGTTAAAGTGAAAGTTGCTCAGTCCTATCTGACTCTTTGCCACCCCTTGGACTATTCCAGTCCATGGAATTCTCCAGGCCAGAATATGGAGTGGGTAGCCAGTTCCCTTCTCCAGGGGATCTTCCCAACCCAGCAATCGAACCCAGGTCTCCCACATTGCAGGCAGATTCTTTACAAACTGAGCCACCAGGGAAGCCCAGAAATGTATAAGGATTTATATAAAAATGACAAAATATATACACATAAATTGAAATAAAACGTTGTAATTTCAACTTTAAATGACCGCAATCTCTTACTAAGACATGAGAACCTTGTTGGGTGAGGCACAATTTCTCAATCCTAGGAATTATATGGGATGCCACCACCTTCATTTCCAGCTTTCACACTGATTTTCATGTACTACCTGCTGTACATCACAAAGCAACAACTAAAGCTCAGCTTTGCAAATGAATGATGTTTTCTAAAGGAATGCAGCACAATCTAATATTGGAATTGTGAACACTTCAACTCAGAGTAGTTAGCATAGAATCTGTTAGTTATCAAGTATCATTGTGATTTCTTCAAAAAAAAATTATCAATGTGAGTTCACTGCAGTGTCTGGGTGCTCTTTGATGCACAGGGTTAGAATTTCAGGACTGCACTATATCATACCCTCACTTCTCAAACTTTTAACAATTCTTCCCTATCATTTAGTTAGTGGTTTTGATGCTTATTTCGCTGAGAACAGAGAAAATTTAGGGGAAAACCTCCACAAGCTCCCACAAAATCTATGACTCCATCTCCTGAATTTGTGCTAATATGCCTCAGTTTATTTTGTTAAGACACTGTTAATTCTTGTGTTATTAGTAAAGGACAAACGGTCGTTTGTGTCTCGATCCCATCCAAGTAATTTGGCTCTCTCATGCGTCGGAAACTTTCCGACTTGACTATTTCATATTGACAGACTAACATGCTGTTACTTCTCCCACTGACTTTAAAGTATAACCCTTTAAAAGTTATCATCCATGTGTTTCTTCCTTTAGAGCAAAGTTCCTCCTCAAAGTAAGTTGTACAAAGTAAGTTGTACTTGTCTAAATGTTTCCTCTTCCCACTCTCTTGAACTTTCTCCAAGCAAGTTTCATTCTCATCTCTCCCCTGGAAACTGGACCTACAGTTTATTATTCCAAACCTGACATACTTTATCTTTGTATATCCTACATGCCGCCTTTACTCCCAGCCCTGCCAGCCTCTCAGGCTAATTTATCAACATCTAATTGATCTCTGAACTTCACAGTGTCATATAGACAAGCTCTTGTACTGTTTTTCCCCCCTATATACAGTCATTTCCAGTTCTATGCCTTTGAATATTATCTCTGCTAAGATCTGCCTTAGCCCCCACATTTATATATTCAAGCCCTGAATTTTAGTGGCAAATGTAGCTTCTTTTTAAAATTTTTCCTTCAAAATCATTTGTGTCAGAATTTCCCTCTATCAGTTGTCATGAGTCTCTTCTCCCCAGTTTTTCAGGGTCACACATTTTCTTGCTCATAGCATAACCTCTTTATGAACAATTCCTGCTTTTTATTAACACAATCAATTCCCACCAGACCCACTGCTAATTTCTTGTTCTGAGACACTGCCATCTTTCACTAAATTAAAGTAAATGCTTATGTTTGGCTTCCAGGCATCTTCCTTTATTCACCTTCTTTCCATTCTCAACACAACACTCTGTAGAACTATCTCAGATTATGTCATTACTCTACTTGCTCAATACCTTTAAATGGCTTCCCTTCTAACTATGAGTTAAAGCCAGCAGGATTTGGTGTAACTCATTGTTGATGTTTGCTGACAAACTTCAGTCTACCCTCCTGCTTACCCAGTTGCTCCATGTATGTGCAAACTGATAAGAAAGTGGGCATGCCTTCTCCTGGGAACAGGAAGGAGGTTCAAACTATGCAAGCCCTGCCTTCATTGACAGAAACTCTTGCCCCAGCCCTGTCCCTTAACCAGTATAAAACCGAACCAGTTGCTCTTTCCTGCACTCTCAAGCCATTTTCAGACTGATACCCTGCTCTCCCCAGCAAGCTGCACTAGTGAGTAATAAATTCATATTTAGTTGGCACGTTTGTACATTATCGTGATTTCAACATCTGAAACAAACTTGGGGTAGGGAATCTACCGCACCTGCATAGGTAACCACAGCATCTGGTCACACACTACTCTGCAACCAAAATGGTTCATCAACAGTAATAGAATCGTACAGTAAGTTGTAGGATGTTGGTAACATGGTATAGTGAAAAACAATAAAAACAGTAAATTGTACACTACATGTAAAACATGCATGAATCTTAAAATACATATACATATATGTATATGTATATATATACATAAATACACACACCACACACACACATATATATTGCTAAATGAAAGATGCCAGGCAGAAAAGAATGTATAAAGTATGATTCCATTCACATAAATCTCAAGATCAAGGAAAACTAGTCTAAGATCAAAGTGTTTAAAGTCATAAAAACAATTACCTTTAAGGAAGGTAATGATTTGGACAGGGCAGGATGGAGGTTTCCAAAGTACTAAACATATTTTACACCTTGATCTGGGTTTTCCTTAATAGTTATGTTAACGCTGTAAAAAGTCATTAGGCTTTATACTTATAACTGGTGTCCTTTCAGTTCAGTTCAGTCACTCAGTTGTGTCCGACTCTTTGCGACCCCATGAATCACAGCATGCCAGGCCTCCCTGTCCATCACCAACTCCCGGAGTTCACTCAAACTCACGTCCATCGAGTCAGAGATGCCATCCAGCCCTCTCATCCTCTGTCGTCCCCTTCTCCTCCTGCCCCTAATCCCTCCCAGCATCAGAGTCTTTTCCAATGAGTCAACTCTTCACATGAGGTGGCCAAAGTACTGGAGTTTCAGCCTTAGCATCATTCCTTCCAAAGATGTCCTTTACACTTCAATAGAAATTATGTTATACTTCAGCTGAAATGTAAGATAAATAAGTTGTTGTAGTAATTTAATTTTCTACCTGAAACTATGGAACAACTTAAAGAATAATTTTTGAATTTTTCTCTATATAAACAATTCTAGATTGACAGTTATTTCTTCTCAGCACTTTAATTGAAATAATTCTGCTGTCTTCTGTCTTCCATCATTTTGGTTGAGAAATGAGCTGTAAGTCAAGCTCACTTTGATTCCTAATGTGAATTTATCTGATATTTTTCTCAATATTTTTTAAAAAGTACTAAGGACAACTAAAACTCTTCTCTTAAATCAATAATATCTTGTCATCTTGTGTGGTATGTTCAACTCAGACAACTTACAAATTCCTATGGGAATAATTCATGTGCTGCTGTCAAATGTCATCAGCTCTAACTAGAATATAACAGATGTTTAATAGCGACAATAATATTTAGCTCTTAAGCAAAATATCTCTTCTTCAGAGCACCATGCAAACATTAAATAATTAAGCTTTACAACTTCCTAAAGATGTAGATAAATAAAGATTCATGATGATGTTTATTTTTTTTTTAAGGTAAAACATCATTATAGTGGTGAGTGGACCCAAAGAAAGAAAATATATTCTCAGAAAACACTTGGTATATGTAAGGAAATGAATGTGTGTTGCTTTGGAAGTAAGTGTTATTAAAATACAAACATTTGAAAAAAAATTTAAAACTGTGACATTTTTACTTGCAAAAATTTAGAGCAGTTTTCCTCAAAATATTGAGTGGGACATCAATATCATAATTACTAGATGTATTTGATAAAAAAAAAAAAATAGGTTCCTTGGACAAAACTAACTATACACCTACAAAATCAGAATCTCTAGAAGTAGAGTGAGGGAAATGCAATGTACTATATAACATCATCCTGCCATTTTTATGTAAAGGAAATTTTAAGACCATAGTTTTAGAGTTTATAGGTAAATGATATTTATTAAAAATCTACATAAAGGGAATTAAGAAGTTTAATCCTAGCTGTATATACCGTGACATACATATATAGATTGAACTCGATAGTTACAAATGAATATTTCCATATTAGTGGTTAAGAAGTATACTGAATAGGGCGGCATCTGTTTCTACCAATTGCATGTAGTGTTATTCAAACTCTCCTTCTCTGTCTTTACAGCGAATAAGAGAATGATGTTTTTTCCAAAGACATTTCCTTGTTTTGATATCATTTCCTTCTTTTATCCAAGAATCTTGACATTCACAAATAAGTTGTCTGAAAATCCGTACACATTTTTTTTTTGCCTGAACTTAGCTATAAAGACTTTATAATGCTTCAAAACATTTTAAATAAGTGGATTTATTTTGACATAGACTTCTGTGAGCACCTGCAAAATCATAGCCTTAATTGGGATACAGCTGTTGCTGATTACTGGAAGAGAGGGTGCCTATGTTGACTGATTGGCCATTTTTCTTTAATAGTACATTGAGCTCTCACTCTTTTTCTCAAGTTGCAGTTTTCTTAGGAAATGGTTTCAATGATTAAAGACCTAAAATGGAGTGTCACTTTGCCAACTATCAACAGTAGAAGATGAACTGCTTTCAGTAAATAAACATTGCCAGACACCTGTGTATGACTTTTTCCTTTCTGGAGCAAGAATATTGATCTGAAGAACCAATTTGCTCAATGGTTCAGCAGTCACAGAAGTAAATGTTTTAAACTGATGAGGCATATAAAGTAGTAAAAATGTCAAGGCAGCAGGAACAATTAGGTTTGCTCTAAAAAGTACAAGAAGAAATGGGAATGGTTCTAATGAGTGCTAAATAAATGTGTAATCTGATTCCCTTTCTAAGAAGGTCAGTGAGGTATTTGCAGTTCTCTGTGAGTCAGTTTACTCCTTGATATTTAAAGCAAACAGATTTTAGAATTCTTAAGAATCCAAATATGTGATATTTGGATTTCTACCTACATAGAAAATTTAGCACATAATGATAATTTGCAGTTTTACCTGTGTTTCTCAAATAACTACTTGATGACTCTAAAGATATGGCTCTAAAACAAGAGGTGAAGATTCAAATAATTTTTCCTCAGCACCCTTAAATATGTAAAAATAATCTTTTAAACATTCTAGGCTTAAAAGAACAAACATGCCAAATTCAAATATTTTTAATGCCTGTGATAATTTTATCACCTGATTTCAAGTCCTTTCATCATGAAATTTGTGCTGTTAGGCATATAGCAGTTTATCATTTCTTCTTAAAGTACATTAATAAGAAATTAATAGAATATTTTTGGGAATATTGTTTTGGAGTCTATATTTCAAATGATACAGTGTAAGATATTGAACTCTTTTTTAGAAGCTTAGAAGCTGCAGTCCATGAGATCGCTAAGAGTCAGACACGACTGAGCAACTTCACTTTCCCTTTTCACTTTCACGCACTGGAGAAGGAAATGGCAACCCACTCTAGTGTTCTTGCCTGGAGAATCCCAGGGACAGGGGAGCCTGGTAGGAGGCCGTCTATGGGATTGCACAGAGTCGGACATGACTGAAGTGACTTAGCAGCAGCAGCAGCAGAGGAGCTAAAAACTTACTGCTCTTGAAATTATCAAAACCTCTCTTTGTAGTGTAAAAATATGTATTTAATTCTGCTGCTGCTGCTAAGTCGCTTCAGTCATGTCCGACTCTGTGCAACCCCATAGACGACAGCCCACCAGGCTCCCCCGTCCCTAGGATTCTCCAAGCAAGAACACTAGAGTGGGTTGCCATTTCCTTCTCCAGTGCGTGAAAGTGAAAAGTGAAAGTGAAGTTGCTCAGTCGTGTCCAACTCTTAGCGACCCCATGGACTGGCAGCCCACCAGGCTCCTCCGTCTGTGGGATTTTCCAGGCAAGAGTGCTGGAGTGCGGTGCCATTGCCTTATTATCAAAACCTCTCTTTGTAGTGTAAAAACATATATTTAATTCTAGTCCACTCTATTTACCTAATAAACATCAACTTCTATGTCATGATAACATTTCATTCTATTCAGATCTTATTATTTAGCACATTAGTTGTCTCCTTAAAAACTAGCTGAAACAAATTTCTAGGGGGAATAGGGTATTTAATTGGAAGGCAGGTAATTAAGAAGCATAGCACATTTTAATGTATTATGGAAGAAGTAAATCAAATTTCCCAGTGGCAAGTCTCAAGAGAAGAATGAAAAAGGTTGTGGGAACATGTCATCATAGATCATTTTATGAAGTTTATCAATCCCTCAATCTAATAAGAAAAAAAACCAAACAACTTTTTCCAGAGAAGGCACAAATGACATGGACACACACACATACATACACTCAAGAAACTCTATATATAGAGATAATGTAAATGATTTCCCAGTTCCTTTCTGAAATATACATGTATCCTTGTGCTTGAAGTGTCTCTGGTTGCAGAAAATTATACAGAACTCTAATTCCCTCTTCCTCTTTTACTCTTCCTCTTATGATTCCCTGTTTTTAGTCCCATATTTTGCTTAATATTCCTAATATTATCATATAATAGCTTTCAGTTCAGTTCAGTTGCTCAGTCCTGTCTGACTCTTGCGACCCCATGAATCGCAGCACGCCAGGCCTCCCTGTCCATCACCAACTCCCGGAGTTCACTCAGACTCACATCCATCGAGTCAGTGATGCCATCCAGCCATCTCATCCTCTGTCGTCTCCTTCTCCTCCTGCCCTCAATCCCTCCCAGCATCAGAGTCTTTTCCAATGAGTCAACTCTTCGCATGAGGTGGCCAAAGTACTGGACTTTCAGCTTTACCATCATTCCTTCCAAAGAACACCCAGTACTGATCTCCTTTATTTTTATTTTGGAGCCCAGAAAATAAAAGTCTGATACTGTTTCTACTGTTTCCCCGTCTATTTCTCATCGAGTGATAGGAACAGATATCATGATCTTCGTTTTCTGAATGTTGAGCTTTAAGCCAACTTTTTCACTCTCCTCTTTCACTTTCATCAAGAGGCTTTTGAGTTCCTCTTCACTTTCTGCCATAAGTGTGGTGTCATCTGCAAGTCTGAGGTTATTGATATTTCTCCCAGCAATCTTGATTCCAGCTTGTGTTTCTTCCAGCCCAGCGTTTCTCATGATGTACTCTGCATATAAGTTAAATAAGCAGGGTGACAATATACAGCCCTGACGTACTCCTTTTCCTATTTGGAACCAGTCTGTTGTCCCATGTCCAGTTCTAACTGTTGCTTCCTGACCTGCATACAGATTTCTCAAGAGGCAGATCAGGTGGTCTGGTATTCCCAACTCTTTCAGAATTTTCCACAGTTTATTGTGATCCACATAGTCAAAGGCTTTGGCATAGTCAATAAAGCAGAAATAGATGTTTTTCTGGAACTCTCTTGCTTTTTCCATTATCCAGCTTTGTCCATTTATTCATTATATATATACATATACATATATCACTAATGAGCATGATTATCTATTTGTAGTCTACTACTAGGATAATTATCTAGTATTAGCTAGATAAAAGAGTGATATGGAAGTTTGAATTTTGTCAGAGTAAAGGAAAGTGAAAGCATACGCTGAAGCAGGGGACACAACCTAATATTTTTACAGACACAAGAGTATATTGTCTAGAGAATGCATTGACAGATGACATTAAAAATGGAACTAGAAATTGTAACAATAAGTTTCAGAGGTACTGGTGAGTTCAACCAGAACGGCAGCAGTGAAGATGAATAGAAGTGATTTGATTAGAAAAATATGTAGAAGTCAAACTCTGCAAGAAATCATAAGAGAGAAGGGTGGCTGACTCAAAAATGACTCCAAAGTCCTCACTCGGAAAGTGTTACATTTGAATATATTATTCTGTGCCCAGGGAAGAACTCTAGAATTGAAGATATCACTTTGGACTTTGTCATTTAGAAATATTTTGCAAAGTCATGTGACCTGATAAGAACTTCTAGAGTAAAGGTAAGAATCAGAAGGGATTCTAAAAATAGAGCTAAGATTTAGCTGTCTAAGAGAAAAACTGGAAGAACAAACAGATTTTTAACACCATAAAAATGAACAACAGTGATTCTTAAAGAAGCATGATTATTGATGAACTAACAAAATTCCATGAGATTAAATAAAATTTGTTTATAGAGCAATAAAAATTATTTGTATCCTATGGTTAAATACAATTTTAGGAACATAACACCATGATATATTGGGAAATATCTCTATTTATAGTTTTGGAAACTACAAAAATACTGATTTCTTTATTTGTTCTCTCTTTCTTTCCATGTTGTTGATGAGGTAAAGTGGATAAGGAATGATGTGTGTGTGTATAATTGACCACATATGACATATGAGAGGATCAAATAGGATATCAGTTTGTCTTTGATCACTACACGTTTAGAATCTGGGTATGCTTGAAATTTAAATATTTACAAGTGGTTTTAATTATTTATGGAGATTAAAAAGTATGTGTACTTGCTTTAAACCATACATACATTTATTAGAATTAACTTTTAACTAAAAAATATTGATTTCTGGTTTCTGCCTTCTTTAATAAATTTGTTACTTCAGTGTCTGCCTCAGCAAATGACTAAGTATGCCAGCACCCTCACTAAATAGAGTGCATTTACACTTTTGAGGTATGAAAAATAACATAAAGTCAAGCTTTTCACTGAATTGGATTGCTACTTTTACATGAAAAGCTGTATCATGAAAAGTTTCTAAGTATTTGTAATTAAAAATATAAAATTACAAAAGTATATTTGGTTCCAGATAGTTTCAAATGGATCCAACTGTAATTGAAAAAATATTTCAGTAGCAAAGAGGAATTAGGAAAATAAATATTTTCCAGCATGAATTTTATAATAAATCCAACTAGGTCAAAATGATATGTAATTCATTGTAAACAGATGGACTAAATTTTGACTTATTGCATTGCTGATCTTAATCACAGATTATTTTCTAAGATGTAATGGAATTATTACAGAAAGTCAATTTAATCTTTTTCCAGAGTAATTGTGATGATTTTTGGATATGACTTTAACATGAGTGGATGTAACATAAGAAATTATCATTATTATTTTCAAAAGAATCCAAAATTATATTAATGTAAAATAATGTTATCATAAAAATGAGATAATAATTACAAAATAACATAAATAGTACACTTGGTATATTTAACTGAATATAACTTTCTTATTCAAGAAACAGCAACAAATTTTATATGTGTATGCATGTATGTATTTGTTATCATGAAATTTTAATAATATGATTTAACATCTTTATTAAACATTTATTTCACAAGTTGAAAAATGTGTAAAATACAGTAGAAGTCATAACTTAACTGCACATTCATTATAACAGTTTTTAACCTAAGTGAAAATTTGATGACTTCCCTTTACATAGGCATATGATAACTTTCTCTTTCTTAAATAAGTCTTTTTAAAAAGATAAATTGCTGTGAGCCCACATCATCATATGTTGTACCTATTCTTTGAATAATCTTTGAATAATTATTGCAGTTTGATTTGCAAAGTCGTCTTTAAAAGAAATACTATCAAATCTGCAAATATATCTCAGAAAAAGTTAGGAGAAATGCTTCCAAACTCATTTTATGAGGCCAGGATTGCACTGTCAAACCACAATAAGAAATAGGGAAAAAAATTTCCTCATAAACACAGATGTGAATTATTCACAAGATATTAGTATCTAGACTCCAACATGGAAAAATGATAATTTTGAACAAGTAAGATTTATCACAGGAATGAAATGATGATTTATCACTTGAAAGCCATCCAATGTTAGAACATATTAAAAGTTATGTTATTAAAATATAGTATCATCTTGAGATGCAGAAAAAAATTGACAAAACGCAACTCTAATTTGCTTAAAAGAAAAAAAATAACTGTCAAACTAGAAATAAAATGGAACTTTCTAAGCCTGATAAAGGACATATATGGAAAACCCACAACTAACATCACACCCAATTATGAAAACTATTCTTACCCTGTATTTTAGGAAGGAAGTGACCACGAATTTGGAAAGTAAATATTAGTTTGCCGCAATGAGCGATTCTATAATATCAGTTAGCTCATGGATGACTAAAAATATAGGTAAATGCCATCAGCAATATGGCAGAAGTTGTATTGTTTCCAACACTCTGATACATTATGCCACCAGGTAATGACAGCTGAACCCAAAATGCATTAATGCAGTTGAGTATAGAAAGTTACAAAAAAACTGAGTATTGGTACATGCATATTCTCTGTAGTATTGCTTATTACCTGTTTTTTTCACTTTTTTTTTTTCTGGTTTGACAATTTTCATATTTCCTGTAGTTAGCTGTCTCAACACTTTTCATCAAGCTACATTCACCTTTCCTCTACGATACACTTTTAAAGTGCTATAGGATTTCACAGTCAACTTGGTTATTTTTCTAACTGTTTCAAGTCAGAATTTGAGCTCAGATTAAATTCTCACTCTATTTGAGTTGAGTTTAACCACATACAACCTTCTAATTGATATAATGGGAGTTAAGGGACAAAATCAACTGCTTGGATATTCTATTTGTTGTTGTTCAGTCACCAGTCATGTCCGACTTTTTGCTACCCAATGGACTGTAGCACACTAAGATTCCCTGTCCATCACCAACTCATGGAGACTACTCAAACTCATGTTCATCACATCAGTGGTGCCATCCAACCATCTCATCCTCTGTTGTCCACTTCTCCCACCTTCAATCTTTCCCAGCACCAGCGTCTTTTCCAATGAGTTGGTTCTTCGCATCAGGTGACCAAAGCCTTGGAGCTTCTGCTTCAGTATCAATCCTTCCAATGTATATTCAGGACTGATTTCCTTTAGGATGGACTGGTTGGATCTCCTTGCAGTCCAAGGGACTCTCAATAGTCTTCTCCAACACCACAGCTCAAAAGCATCAATTCTTTGGTGCTCAGCTTTCTTTATATATTAGTGATTTTTTTTTAATTTAGTCTTAAGCCAGTCTTTAACTGCCCTCCTTTACCCTCATCATTTTTAGTTTCTTTTAGCTTTCTGCCATTAGAGTGGTATCCGCATATCTGAGATTGTTGATGTTTCTCCCACCTATCTTGATTCCAGCTTGTAAATCATCCAGTCTGGCATTTCTCATGATGTGCTCAATGCATAGATTAAACAAACAGGGTGACAGCAGACAGCCCTGTCCTATTCCTTTCTTGATCTTGAACCAATCAGTTGTTCCCTACAGGGTTCTAACTGTTGCTTCTTGACCTGCATACAGGTTTCTCAGGAGACAAGTAAGGTGGTCTGGTATTCCCATCTCTCTAAGAGCTTTCCACAGTTTGTCATGATCTACACAGTGAAAGCTTTAGCATAATCACATAATCGATGAAACAGAGATAGATTCTTTTTGAAATTCCCTTGATTTCTCTATAATCCAGTGAATGTTGGCAATTTGATCTCTAGTTCCTCTTCCTTTTCTAAGCCCATCTTGGACATCTGGAAGTTTTTATTCACATCATGCTGAAGCCTAGCATGCAAGATTTTAAGCATTACTTTACTAGCATGGGAGATGAGTCTGGCTACCTGATGGTTGGCACATTCTTTGGTACTACACTTCCTGAGAACTGGGATGAGGATTGACCTTTTTCAGTCCTGTGGTGACTGCTGGGTCCAGATTTGCTGACATAATGAATGCAAAACCTTGATGGCGTCATCCTTTAGGGATCTAAATAGTTTTGTTGGAATTTCATCGCATCTACTAGCTTTATTAACAGCAGTGCTGCTTAAGGCCCACTTGACTTCACACTCTAGGTGGTCTGGCTCTGCGTGGCTAACCACACTATCGTAGTAATCCAGTTCATTAAGATCTATTTTATACAGTTCTTCCATGTATTCTTTCCATCTCTTCTTGATCTCTTCAGCATCTACAATAATCTTTATCCATTATTGTCCCTATCTTTGGATAGAATGCTCCCTTGATGTTTCCAATATTCCATTAACCATCACCAAATTATTTTGTCAATAAAGTAAAATAATTTTGTCATTAAAAATATAACTCTAACTTTTAAAAACTGCATTACTATAGGCAATGCTAGATTATAATGCTGGAAATAAATGAGGTATATCTGTCGACTCTCTGGATATTATAAAAGTTAATAACCAGAAATCTCAGTTAAAGTCAGGAAGCCACAAGAGAGAGCTCTCACTCCCTACAACAATAGGAGAACCTAACTGGAAGAAGAAAGACTTCTTTTTTGCCTGGCAAGAGTTCAGCCAATGAAAGAGCATCACAACTCAGCCAATGAAAATCACAGTACTTAGAACTTATGATTCCTTCATTATTAGACTCTTTGTTAATACTAGCCCTCCTATCTTCCTTTTCCACTCTATAAAAGAGTTCACTCCTTGTCACTTGCACATGGCTTTCCATGGTTGCAGATTCCAAATTGTTATTCTTGGCTGATCCCTTTTAAGCCCATTTTTGCTGGAGAAATAACTGGCAGAGAAGTACTGCTGGAGAAATAATAATTGTATTAAGATCAACAATACAATGAAATGCTTTACCAGACACTTTGTTCAAGAGAACCAAGTATCCAGTTGATGGATTTTTTAAGAAATATTTTTAATAGCTTAAAAAATTGCCAAAGACAGCTATCATAAAACAATTACATGAAGAAAGAGAAATGTCTCCTATTTTTAATTTAAAGTTACTAATATGGTACCTTATAAAATTTATCAGGGAATGGAAAAGCATAATTATAAATATTTCAGACTTTGCTGGAATCCTATTATACTCAGTCATGTATAACTTGACACTTTTTAGAAGTTAGGCTAATATTCCAATTTAAGTCATAATGATATTTGTATTACAATGACAACAATAATTGTTTCAAACAGTTTCTTCATGCAGTGTTTTGTGAATCTGTCATTGAATAACACTTTTTCAGCTTATAAGGTTTTCTTCTTTACATTACAAAAATTATTGATATGCTTTAAGTTTAGCCTAAGGGAAAGTGAAATAATATTCATTGAAAAATTGCTCTATGCTAATTTAAAATTTCCTAAGTTGTACCTTGAAAAACTGTCTGTAAGTAAGATTATTTTACATTTTGATTCACCAAGAATCTTGTATCAATCTAGATTCAGAATATATACACACCAGATATAGCCATATATATATATATATATACACACACATACACATAAATACCAGATATAGTCAATATCTCTAGAATTATGAAGCATTTTTATTCACATGGGTCATCTTCCACAGCTATGCCCACTATAAAAAGACTCATGTTTTATATTTTAATTTCCAGAGTCTTCCACTAAACAGAGCTACATAACTTGGTATTCTCAGTCAAGTACATAATCCCACTACTCCAAAGTATTTTATATATTAAAAAAATATGTTAATTCTTAAAGGTAAAAAAATTGTTCTAACAATTCTGACAGTTACTAAACTAATTGTTAATAACCTAGTTCTTTAAAAATTAAATAGAGCAATCCATTCAATCCAGCACATAAATACAACCTTAGGCTACTAGAAATTGATTAGTTTTTGAAAAAGACCCATAAACCTCAAAACTGTGATAAAGAGATATATCTCTCTTCAAAGTGCCTCATTTGAATTAACAGTAAAGAATTCCTGCTGAATCAAAATGTAAAATGATCCTAATCTGCTTTAAAAATTACTATAAATGTTTGTATATAGTAAGCAGCTATGGATCTGGAAAATGTTTTTTCTGAATACACAGTAAAGGTCAACAGAAGCAGTTTACTTTCAACTGGTAAGACCAATAATAGACCTTCACTTACTACCTTAGCCATATAAACTCTCTAGCCTTATTTATTAATGTAGTCTGCAAGAATCTTGCTCACCTTCCAATTTCGTATGACATATTGCAGGTCTATTATGTTGATAATTATGCATACTGCAACTGGTGAGCAAGAAATAGAAATGACTGTAGACATATCAGTAAGACATTTGCATATCAGAAGGTGGATAATAAATTTGACAAAACTCCAGAGAACTCAGTGAAATTTCTGGGAGGTCAGTAGTATAACACATGTAAAGAAAGAGAAGTATCTGACCACTCTTACAATAAAAATGAGGCATAACAGAGTGGACCCATTTGAATTTTGGAGGCAACATATAGTTCACTTGTGTATGCTGTCCTATCCTATTTCCCCATGACCCAAAGAGCTGCTAGTCTTGAGTATGACCAAGACAGTCTGAATAAGAGAAAGCTCTGCAACACATCTAGACCGTCTTGCAAAATGCTCTGTCACTTGCATCATCTAATCTAGCAAATCCAATGGTGTCTGAAGTGTCAGCGGCAGAATGAAAGACTGCCTGTTGCCTTTGGCAGGCCTCCCATAGGGCTCAATCTCTTCGAGTTTTGGATCAAAGCTTTATCAACTTTTGGGAATAACTACTCATTCTTTGAGAAATAACTTTTGGCTAGCTACTGGGCCTCAGTGGAGATCGAACTACTAAGATATCGTGCTATCTGAGTTGCCCATCATTTCTATCCCATGCAGTCATAATATTGGCTGTGAATAGTAGCACTTTACTGGGCTGTGTTTGGTGCTCAGTTGTGTCCAACTCTTTGTGACCCCATAGACTGTAGCCCACCAGACTTCTCTGTCCTACCAGATGATAATAGGTTTGAGAGGCTCTTCAAAGTAACTTACTTATGAGAGGCTTAGGTAAGTTACATGACGAAGTGGCCTAAATGTCTGTGATCCCTTATCTTGCTATACGACCTTCTCTCTCCCATTAATGCTGTGGCCTCATAGAAAGTGCTCTATAGACAGCTGACTAGTAAAGAGAAAACTTGGTCTGGTTTATAAATAATTCTGTGTGATATGCTGACACCATCTAAAAGTATATAGCTGTAATACCACGGTCTCTTTTAGGGACATCGCTGAGGGAAAGTAGTGAAGGGAAGTCCTCCCTGTGGGTAGAAATCTGAGTATTGTACTCAATCTGTTATTTTGCACTGAAAGGAGAAATGGCCAAGGTACATGTCAACACTGATTTATTTTATGTGCAATGTCCAATGGTTTAGCTGGATCATTAAAGAACTGGAAAGAACATTATTAAAAAGTTGATAACAAGGAAGTCTGGGGAAGAGATATGGATATTTATGCTCACTGCTCTTAGAATGAGCAGTGAGCATAAATGTATTTGTGCCACAAGTGAATATTAATCAAAGAGGCGATTTTAAAAATCAAATGCATAAGATGACCCATTCGTGGATGCCAATCAGTCTCTTTTCCCAGCCAGCCCTGTCATCATTCAGTGAGCTCATAATTAAAGTGACCATGGTGTTAAGGATGGAAATAATGCCTGGGTTTAGCAATAGAGACTTCCACTCACTAAGGCCTGCCTGGTTACAGCCCCTGCCGAGTAGCCACTCTACCAGCAGTGCTGAAACACTGAGTCTCTGATAAACACCATTCCCTCTGATAAACACCCTCCTGGACAATGCCCTCCAGGAGGCTGCGTATGCTCTAAACTAACCTCTACATAAATAGGACTCACAAGCCCAGGAATCAAGAAGTGGCACTATTAAATATTATCTCTAGGGATTGATCCATGAGTAAATATTTGTTTCTTGTCCCCTACAACCTTAAGTTATACTGGTACAGAGGTCTTAATTCCAAAGGGAAAAAAATCTTCCAAAGAGAGACACAATTCCATTGAAATGCTACTGTGGTACTCGGACTCCTCATGCTTCTGAATCAAAAGACAAAGAAGGGAATTCCTGTCCTGAGTGAGGCGATTGGCCTGCTTACCAAGGGGTAACTGTGCAGCTCTGATGAAGTGTGTGCGTGGAACACAGCGGTCCTGAGTGAGGAGATTCACCTACTCAACCAAGGTGTAACAGTGCGTCTCCGACAAAGTGTGTGTGGGGGACACGGCAGTCCTGAGTGAGGTGACTCACCTGCTTACCAAGGGTAACTGTGAGGCTCCACAAGTGTGTGTGTGGTCACAGCAGATCTGAGTGAGGTGATTCACCTGCTTACAAAGGGGTATCTATGAAGCTCCTACAGAGTGTGTGTGTGGAACAGAACATTCCTGAGTGAGGTGATTCACCTGCTTACCAAGGAGTAACTATGTGGCTCTGACAAAGTGTTTATGTGGGACACAGCAGGTCCCTTAGGTCATCCCTCATTTCTTCCATCTCCTATGATTAAAGTCAATGGAGAACTACAATGATTCAGCCCACAGAGTACTGCTAATGGCCAAGAACCTTTAGCAGTGAAAGTTCACATCACTCCACCAGGCAATGAACCACAAACAGCTGAAGTGATGCCAAGGGTAAAGGATATGGAATTAGAAGAGGAAGGTAGTTGTAAACACCAACTATAACAGTGTGACTAGTTGCAAAAACAAAGACTGTGATTGTGATGAGTATTCTTTATCATTGTTATAAATACATTTGTATGAGTGTGTATATATTTATAAATGTATATTTATATCTTTCTTTCCTTATCCCTTTATAGTGTACCGTGAAAGTGTTAGTCACTCAGTCATGTCCACTCTTTGTGGCCCCATGAACTGTAGCCCACCAAGCTCCTCTGTCCATGGAATTCTCTGGACAAGGATACTGGAGTGGGTTGCCATTTCCTTCTCCAGGGGATCTTGGAGATTGAACCCAAGAATCAAATCTGGGTCTCCTGCATTGCAGGTGGATTCTTTATATCTGAGCCACCAGGGAAGCCCTATACTATACTATAAAAAATATTAATAACAGTTTACTTTATATCACAGGACTTAAGTATGTAATAACAAGAAAAGTTATTTAAGAATAAGTATTTTGAATTGGGGCTTCCCAGTGGTAAAGAACCCACCTGCTAACCCAGGAGACATACAAGAGGAGAATTTGATTCCTGAGAAGATCCCCTAGAGGAGGAAATGGCAACCCACTCCAGTCTTCTTGCCTGGAGAATTCCAAGGACAGAAGAGCCTGGCGGGCAACAGTTCATAGGTTTGCAAAGAGCTGGGCACGACTGAAGCAACTTAGCACTCATTTTGAATTACTTTCTGGGGGAGAGTTTAGCATGGTTTTGGTTAGATACAGAACAGTTGTATCATGTTCAGTGGAAGTCTGGCTTTTTTGGTGTGTCTCTTTGTAGATTAGGGGTGGATTAAAGAGATTGTGCATGGATGCTGAACTGACAAGAGGTGAACTGAGATCATCAATTTTTCATGTCCGCACGGCTAGGCTATAGTCCCCAGTTACTCAATCAAACACTAATCTAGGAGTTTCTGTGAAAGTACTTTGTAGATGTGAGCTACATCTACGATTAATTGATTTTATGTAAAGGAGATTAATTGGTGTGGATCTGATCAAATTAGCTGAAAGCTCTTATGAAAAGAACTAAAGCTTTCCTGAAGAAAAAAGAAAAAAATTTCCCTGTGGGATGCAGCATCAGCTCCTGCTTTAGAGGTTCCAGCCTATGCATCTCAGACTTGCTTATCCAACGCCTATGATCACATAAGACAATTCCTTGAATGATAGAAATAAAACACATGGAAGTACTTTATCACAGTTAAACAGCATACACCTTCATTCAGTCCTCCTTGTCCTATATCCTTGTATTACTGAGGGATAAATTATTCCCAGAATCATGTAGTATCCCATATTTTCATGACCAAGAACCCAAACATCTGATAATTGATCATCTGTCTTTGTTTATATCTCAGAATGCCAGAAACAGTAGGACTGAGACATTTTCCTATTTCTAATATTTAAATGTTTATGTAGTTTTGGTGTTTCACATATTCAAAGATGCTGGCATGGGTACGCATTGCTCTAAGCAATATTAGTGGATCAAAATTTGGGGAATAACTTTTTTTTTCCTTCAGTTCTTGAGGGTACATTTTATGCTGAATTTACCTATTGACATATTCATTTAAGATACAATGCATTAGAGTGTAATGAATATAAAATATTGAGTATAATTTAATAGAAGATACCAAGTATGTATAAGGACAAATTAGGATTACTGAACAACTGTCAAAGAAAAATGGTTCTGAATTACCTTGAATTTTGCTACATTTAACTTCTCTGATAATGCTTTGGAATGTGGACTTCTATGATCACTGAAGAGAGATAAGGGGAATACCGTTCAGTATGTTGCAACTTCTATAAATCTTTGTAGAAATCTATTGATTTAAGTTCTGCTTGAGATATAGTATGTCCTAGTCTCACAATACAAGCAAACACAAAAGGTATAGTAAATAATCCATCAAGAATCCTTTAATTTTTTTCTCTCTATAATAACGGGGG
>NW_011494613.1:6297167-6315122 GCF_000754665.1 Bison bison bison | reverse complement strand
TAATAGCAGTAATGCTCTGTATATTTTATGTCTTATTTTCTGTCCTGGTGAAGTGACAGTATAGCATGATTGAAATAACCCTGGCTTGATTTTACATGTAAGAAGATATGAACGTTCATCCATTTGAAACATTTTCCAAGTTAGTTACACATTGTGAGCATCATTTTCTCCAGTGGAGAAATGGAATGCTACTACTTTTCAGAAATAACACATGTAAAGTGACTAAGAGAGTCTTGATACATGCTCAGTAAAGAGTAGTCACTTTAAAAATTAATATTTCTTTATTTTCACTTGTTTTTGAGATCAAAATAACTTCTTTAAATATCCTTTCAGTAGAAATGCAATTGACAAGACATAAAAATTAGGCAAAGCCAGAGCAGCATATTTGGCACAATTTGAACAGCTTCATTGATCAACCTAAAAATTATCAGTCCAATTTAAATCAGAGTTTTGTTTAATAGAGGAGTAAGTTTTCCTAAGTCCTCAAAGAGACATTGTCACTCTAGGATCAGTAAATACATGCTTACATATGACCCTGTAGAACAGTAATAAAAAGCTAAAATTTCCTTCTACTAGGGAGTTTATTTTTGGAGAGTATTTCAAAGGTAAAAGATGCTGTCCTACAAGAGGAAGCACTGTCTTGCTTGGCAATCAGATTAGGTTATTTGTAAAATATGGGAATCTGAGGGAAGACACGATAGCAGATTCTATGATTAAATGGTGCTAGCTCTTCAAACAATGAAGGCTGCTATCCAAGAAAATTGAAGAATTTTTATTGATACGATAGTTGGAGGGGAAAAAAATGAGAGGAGGCAGAAAGTGAGCCTTCAAAATCATATTCAAAAATGAGGAAAATGATAACTGTGTTTTAACTTTATGGGGAAAATTAAAATTATCTACACACATACATCAATTACAATAGTACTCATATTATCAATCCTCAGTAAAACATAACTGTAAAAGATTATGATTATTAAGTGAGCAAAAGATTTCTAGGCATCAGAGGAACAGGATATAATCTACTATTAAATTGCATTTTGATTTTGGATAAGACACTTACTGAAATGGGATTCTCTTGGCAAGAATACTGGACTGGATTGCCACGCCCTTCTCCAGGGGATCTTTCTCATCCAGGGGTTGAACCTGAGTCTCTTAAGTCTCCTGCATTCAATTTTTAGATTTAATTTTTATCTGTGAAATGAGTATTCTCTTGGGCTCTAAAACTTGTATTATATGCTGAAGTTCACAAAAGTTTAATAATTCTTATTAATTAATTAAAAATATTAGATATATACTGTTCTGGGGGCTAGAATCTAGTCACTGGAGAAAGTGTCATGGACAAAGCAGATAAAATTCCTCTTTCAAGGAACTTTAAATTTTAATGGGATGGGGGGAGGTATATATAGAAAATTAAATTATTACATAATGAATTATTAAATAATAAAATAGAGTTCCTCTAATGGTGATAAATGATCTGAGGTAAAATAGACCAGGGAAAAAGTTGGAAAGGGGCCAGGCTTATACATACAAGTAAACACATCAGAATATTCTCACAGATGTGATAATGGAGCAAAGACCTGGAATAGGTGAAATGTGTAGCCAATAATAACACTAATAATAGTAATAATATCTGTACCTGCACTTTAGCAGTTTATTGAATGGTTTCCATGTCCCTGGTGTTGTACTACACAGGTTACCTGCAGCTCCTTAATTAATCTTTATACAAACCTCATTTTTACAAACTAGGCTAGAAAAGTTAATTTGCCCTAGGTCACACAGCTAGTCTGTTGTGAAGTTGGGATTTAAATCTAAACTCACTGACTGGAGGTCTATGCTCCCAACAACTCTAGTGAATAAGACTTAAACATCATAAAACTCCCTCAGCATCTCATACATGAAAGTCTAAGTTGAAAACTCCAGGAAAGTTCAGTCTTTATGTGTTTCCAGTGGGTGCACCATCCTCTATTTGAGAAGTTTGCTCAGCTCTGCTTGAAATTTCTCTGGCTTTATTCTTTTTATGTGACACCATAGTACCTCATAAAAGCAAGCAAATAAACAAACAAAACAAACAACTTCTGAAAGGCGTTGAATATTTACCCTCTCTGCAGTTCTCGTTGTCATGCCCTTTGCTCCTTCCCCTGTGATTGTTTGGAGGAAGAGGCCAAGGTGTATATTGAGACTAATTATTCTTCCCTAAAAATCTATCAACACATTCTGAATGGCTCAATTTTAAAATGGTAAAATCATTTTTCCTTTTTTGTGAACTGTGAGGACCCAATCAATCATTGATGAATTTTAACTTGAGCAGAAATGCTAAAACATTGATATTTACCCCCATGCCTATTTCACAGGTAACCATTTTAAAATGCAAAATTTCCATCAATATGTTTGGAACATGAACAAATATCTGTTAATGGATGGACAGAATATATTCCAATCTATGGCAGGTTACAAAATTATAGAACATAAATATGCTTGATGAAAACTAGATGACCCTTATGAATAAGTTATATTTAAACATTTATGTTAAAAGATGAAATATCTGTTTGTGATATCATTGCTATGTTTCCTTATAAATCTTGTGGTGGTTATATCATTGGATTATAAATTACTAATTTTTTGGTAAAATAGTACTATTTCCAAGTAAGAGGAAAATGTCTTAATGAGTTCAAAATGTAGATTGGCATCTGTGTTTTGTGGCATGCTGGACTTGGGTAGCATGGTGTGTTACGAAGAAGAGCCTCTCTGTAGCTCAGGGCCCTAGACCTGCTAGGCACAGACACTGGGACCCATCCCATGAATCTTCGATGCTCTGGCCTGGAGCATATATATGCACTTTGCTCTCATACATTTGTCATGAATCTAGGCCCTTTAGGCCTGTGTGTATAGGGGCCACCCCCACCCACTAGATCATCTTCACATTTCCAGGATTTCTGCTCACAGCAGTTCTGATTTAGAATCTGGAAAGGAAGTACCACGAAGAACTCTAAGACTTTAATTTTGTGCTATAAATCAAATATGGCAAGTCTCAGAATAAAACATCCTAGAATGTGTAAATAAGGAGGATGCAGAATGGAGACTGTAGCATTACCTGGGTTTTTTGGTTGTTAATTTTTAAAAATACCCTCACTGAAATCATGTTATCAGTATGCACTTGATTTAAATTTGATAAAATATGGGTGACATGGCTGAAATTAATACTTTCATTCAGGAATATTCTGCATTTGTCACATGCAGTGGTTTAAATGTTGTGGTTCAATCGCTAAGTCATGTCCAACTCATTGCAACCCCATGGACTGCAGCACATCAGGCTTCCTTGTCCTTCACTATCTCCCAGAGTTTGCTCAGACTCATGACCATAGAGTTGGTGATGTCATCCAACCATCTCATTCTCTGTCACTCCCTTCTCCTCCTGCCTTCAATCTTTCCCAGCATCAGAGTCTTTTCCAGTAAGTTGGTTCTTCACATCAGGTGGCAAAGTATTGGGGCTTCAGCTTTAGCATCAGTCATTCCAATGAATATTCAGTTTTGATTTCATTTAAGATTGACTGGCGTGATCTCCTTGCTATCCAAGGGACTCTCGAGAGTTTTCTCTAGCACCACAGTTGGAAAGCATCAATTTGGGGGGCACTTCTCTACGGTCCAACTCTTATATCCATCCATATATAACTACTGGGAAAACTATAGCTTTGACTACACTTATCTTTATCAGCAAAGTGGTTCCTACAGTAGCTTCCAAAACAGGTCCATGTCAGATTAATGGGGTCTGTATATGTAACCTTATTTGGAAAAGACATAGTTGCAAATGGAAGTCAATTAAGGTTTTTGAAATGATATTTCTGTATTATCCAGATCAGCCCTGAATCTGGTGACAATTGTCACTACAGAAGACACACAGGAGAAGAGGAAGTGTCAATGTGAACATTTTAGTGATGTGACCACAATCCAAGGAAGCCAAGGAGTATTAACAGACACCAGAAACTGGAAGAGGAAGGGAAGATTCTAGCCTATACTGACCTTCAGAACTGTGAGAGAACGAATGTACATTGTTTTAGGCTTCTATGTTTGTGATAATTTATACAGCATCCACAGAAAATTAACACAAATTCTCAAAGATTAGGTATATGCCATTCATTCTTTGGATGTTAAGAAGTGTTTCTCATTAGCCTCCCAGTGTTAATGAACACAATGAGTTCATGATGAGAATCTGTGTGGAACTAAAAATATGGGCTAGTTATCTTTGATAATTATCTAACTGCTGCCAGGATGAATGCCCAGTCAGCTGGTAGCAAAGAACTTGCTGAGCCTTATATATGGCAACCCTACTTAAGGAGGCTCGTCATCCACTAGATGACATGGAGATTATAAAGAAGCTCTTTGAGGGACATTGATTCATCATCACCAGAATAGATATATACTCTGGATATGTATTATCTTTCTTGCTCAGAGGCCTCCTACAGCATTATTTTCTCATGACTTACAAAATGATTGATCTATCAGCATGGAATTCCACATGATGTTAACTCACAGCAAGGAAGATATGGAGGGGGGAATGAGCTATAGCTACCAAATCTATAGTGAAGAGGAACTAAAAAGCCTCTTGATGAAAGTGAAAGTGGAGAGTGAAAAGGTTGGCTTAAAGTTCAACACTCAGAAAACGAAGATCATAGCATCTGGTTCTGTCAGTTCATGGGAAATAGATGGGGAAACAGTGGAAACAGTGTCAGACTTTATTTTCTTGGGCTCCAAAATCACTGCAGATGGTGACTGCAGCCATGAAATTAAAAGACGCTTACTCCTTGGAAGGAAAGTTATGACCAACCTAGATAGCATACTCAAAGGCAGAGATATTACTTTGCCAACAAACGTCCGTCTAGTCAAGGCTATGGTTTTTCCAGTGGTCATGTATGGATGTGAGAGTTGGACTGTGAAGAAGGCTGAGCGCCGAAGAATTGATGCTTTTGAACTGTGGTGTTGGAGAGGACTCTTGAGAGTCCCTTGGACTGCAAGGAGATCCAACCAGTTCATTCTAAAGGAGATCAGCCCTGGGATTTCTTTGGAAGGAATGATGCTAACACTGAAACTCCCATACTTTGGCCACCTCATGCGAAGAGTTGACTCATTGGAAAAGACTCTGATGCTGGGAGGGATTGGGGGCAGGAGGAGAAGGGGATGACAGAGGATGAGATAGCTGGATGGCATCACTGACTCGATGGATGTGAGTCTGAGTGAACTCCCGGAGTTGGTGATGGAAAGGGAGGCCTGGCGTGCTGTGATTCATGGGGTCACAAAGAGTCGGACACGACTGAGTGACTGAACTGAAATGAACTGAACACTTTGAAGGTAATTACGTGTTCTTGAGCCTGGTGGGCTGCAGTTTATGGGGTCGCACAGAGTTGGACACGACTGAAGCGACTAGCAGTAGCAGCAGCAGCAGTTACCTCCCTCTTGAGTAGGAAGTGGGCATCATGTTTCCATTAGTATAGAGGTATCCTACTCTATGATAGCTATGAGAGCTAAATGATATGGAAGAGCAAATGTGAATTTATATGATGCTAGAAGTGACCTACATCAGAAACTTCCTCTTACATAGGGCAAATAAGCAAACATACTGTGTTTGGGACACAGTATTTTCACTGTGGAAGAAGGATGATGTAAATGTGAAACATGGGAAGAAAAGGGGAAAAAAAAAAAACAAAACGTGATGTTGTGTTCAATGTGAGGTATCAATATAAACTTGCAATTATTTTGTAAAACCACTTTCCTAGTTATGTTCCCTAAAGTGTGCTATAAAATGCTGTGCATGCATGCTAATTTGCTTCAGTCACACTCAACTCTTTGCGAACCCATGGACTGTAGCCCATCAGGCTCCTCTGTCCATGGGATTCTCCAGACAAGAATACTGGAGTGGGTTGCCATTCCTTCCTCCAAGGGATCTTCCCAACCCAGGGATCGAACTCCTGTCTCCTGCATTGGAGACAGATTCTTTACTGTGACACTGGCCAAGTCCATAAAATGCTGCTAATTAGGAATTAGCATATCCAGTGTCTAGAATCAGCATCTAAATATTATTCCTCACTTAAAGGAATCAAGATTCCTCAGAGAAATGGCTGATTCCAGGTCTCAGGCAGGGAAGATATTAAGAAGCTTGGAACAATATGCTTTGCTAGAAGGGAAGAAATTGTTCAAAGAAAAATAGGAGCATATGAAAAGGAAATGGAACACCTATTGCTCAAATTTGTATCAACCACTAAGATTATGTGCTTTACTTAAATGTCCCAAAATAATGGTAGTAAAGAATTAAACAAACAAACAAAAAAGAATCCATGTGTCCACAACAATATAAATAAATAAATAAGGCAAGTTATTTCCTAAAATAGAATGCAAACTACATAAATGTAGAATGGTAAAATTAGATAATCACTGTCAACTAAAATAAAAAATAAAAAGAATTAATTCAGGCAATATTTATTCTAGTAATAATCATCAATCAATGGTATAGTAAGTACATAAAAATTTCTTTAAAAACTATGTATCTCCATATTTATAACATTTATTAATTAATGGGGAAAATTAGTAACTTTTCCAAGGTAATTTTCTCTAGATCCTTCATGTAAATTTGTTAATAAACAATACATTCATGGAAGTGTCTAACTCCATTGTGAATAAACCCAAATCAACTGCTTTTATTATCACTATAATAATAAATATGACACACTTTGGATGAAAGGACAATTTTATTGACAATGTAAATGCTGATATTTTTATAACTAAGTTCTTTATTTATTTTTGGTACAAAACTAAGTCAATAGATTCAAAGATTAAGAGGGCAAGGTCCATTTCATAAGGACATTTTAGGTATTTCTTAGTACTTGGCAATTTAATGTATTGGTATGTCAACCTACAGAAAACATAAAAATGTGAATTTGAGATAAAACGATCTGCTGCTAGACTAAATTTAATTTTTGGCCGTGAAGAAATAATTTTACCACCTTGAAACATGTATGCACTATCTGATGAAAATTATATCACGGAAAAATGTATTTTTAAAATATCACCAAAAACGCAACCAATTAAGGGCATGATTTTCACTCAAATAAAAAGCAGACATGATCTTCAGATCATTTTTATTCTGCTCAAACTCAAGGACACTGATGGAAATATCTTGTCAGAGTAAGTAAGCTTTCCTACAGGCATCATTAAACACATAGAATGCGGCAGAGTCATTGGTAGGGATCTGCAAAACATCTTACTTCTCTGCGATGCTATTTCTCATTTAGAGAAAGCATCTCTATTACACAGAGACAGGACTATAATAGCATTACCTAGCTGAAAGGGAGATCCAGGATGGATCGCTTTCCTTCAATTCCTCTTTTACAAAATATTCTCATAACATCTATAGTGCCACATGACATTTTTTAAAGTAGGCTGTGACTGCTCCATTGAGTAAATCTGACTAACAATATTAAAAGATCCATCACTTAAAACACAATTCAATCATAGTTAAAAGAAAATTCAAGACATATTTTGATGTCAAAGTAGTTTTGTGCTTCAGCGATTCCACTTTCCGGGTGTAAATTAGTATGCCCTTTAAAATGAAAAGATCTTTTCTTCTAAAATAAATGCCAACAATATCTGTTATCATTACTCTGCATAACTAGTCTCTTATTTCATGTAGGCACATGCTATTGAATATAATTCTGCTATAGATACATCATAGGGATTGCATGAGTACCACCAATTTAAAATTCAGATTAATCCCCAATTAATACTTACAGAGAAAGGTAGATCAGGTTTTACGAAGGCTGATGCTTACCCGATTTGGGGGAATATCTTTAAGAAAAATAATGCAAAAATGTAATATAAACACATGCTTAGTGCATGTAAAATAGTATTATAGGGCAGAAAGAACAATATGAAGAGAAACATGAGGAGGGGGGTGTAATTTATGGCACAAAAGATTAGTCTGGTACTTAGGAAAGGAGCGAGCAGGGCATAGAAAGATCATTTGGGGCAGGCACGGTACAGTGCAATTTACATCTAGCCATAACAAATGTTAGTGGCTTGACCTGAGGCAAATGACTTAATCTTCCTGAGACTCAGCTCTCTCATTGAAAAAGAGAAAATGATAACTATCTCATGGATTGTGGTTAGGGCAAGTAATATATTGAATGTTAAGTACTTACTTTCCTGAAAATAAGAGCTTATAGATTAGTGGTTGAGGATGTGGAAAGTCACAAGAGAATGCACTCCCCTGATGAGAAAAAAGGTATTCAGTCTCCAAAATCATAAATATTCTTGAGGTTATCAGGGAGCTGAGGTTTCAAGGCAGCCATATAAACTAAATTCCAGAGAGCTAAACAAGCCCTTTCTAGGAAAAACTATTTTACCTCTAGCGCAACATGGGAGGAAGAGGTAGAAGCAATAAAAATGTACATGAAAAAAGGCAGTAAAATTTTAATGGATTTTTAAGATCCTAATGTGGCTCAGAATAACTGTTTAGAGTTATCTGGAGTCCCAGACGCAAAAAGAGTCCCCACTTACCAACTCTCTACCTGGTGCTCACAGGGGAGGATGGAGGCAGGGTAGAAGGTCTGAAAGAGCAACTCTGTTGGTGGGATACAAACACAAGACCTTCCCAGCTTTCTGAATCTTTTCAAACTATGTTAAGGAGCAGAAGGCTTCTGACCCTGTTCAGTTCAGTTCAGTTCACTCAGTCGTGTCTGACTCTTTGCGACCCCATGGACTGCAGCATGCTAGGCCTCCCTGTCCATCACCAACTCCCGGAGTTTACACAAACTTGTGTCCATTGAGTCAGTGATGCCATCCAAGCATCTCATCTTTTGTCGTCCCTTTCTCCTGCTCTCAATCCCTCCCAGCATCAGGGTCTTTTCCAATGAGTCAGTTCTTCGCATCAGGTGGCCAAAATATTGGAGTTTCCGCTTCAGCATCAGTCCTTCCAATGAATATTCAGGACACAGTGGCTTAAATCCCACTTACAACTATGCAGATCCAGGAACTGGAGCCAAGCCTAGCCAATCTCTATCCTGCAACAGAGTCACACCAGCTGAATTTTAGAGCCCCTCTAGCTTACTTGCCAATCTGATGAGAAAAATAAAAGATTATATGTATACACCCACTAAATTTGGGCGCAGTTTGCTATGCGACATTATTATGGATATAGCTGGTTGTTACAGAAACTGGTACTAGAAATGGGACACTGCCAAAGGGGAAAAAATCGAAATATGCGGCATTACTATGGAACAGACAGTGGATGGTGAGAAAACTGTTACAAAATTTGGAAAAACGGCACCAAGTATCATCTGTAGTGATGGCAAATGGGGACATCCAAGTCTTTGCAACCCCATTGACTGTAGCATGCCAGGTTCCTCTGTCCACAGGATTCTCCAGGCAAGAATACTGGAGTGGGTTCCTATTCCCTTCTCCAGGGGACCTTTCTGACCCAGGGATTGAACCCAGGTCTTTTGTATTGCAGGCAGATTCTTTACCATCTGAGACACCAGGAATCTTGAGTCACTATAGAGTAACTCAGAGGACAAAAATATGTACCTAAGAAGCATTTAGCATGTCAAAGCAAAAAAAAAAAAAAAAGTGCCAGAAAAAATTAAACATATAAGCAAGATTTTATTATAAACTGAACTCAACTCTGATGAAGCAAAAAGCTGGAGGTTTTTGAATACTGGGCTGAACTTGTGGAAAAGTACTGAAGGACTTTAGGGAGAAAGTTGATCAGTAGATGTGTCTAGCTCACAAGTTATTCCTGAGATTGCCAAGTTCTTTGTAATTGAGCCATCTGCATTTCCTGATTTGTGTCCATTGAGGTTGGGGTCCTACCAACCACAGATACTGGAAGATTGGTTTCTATGTCTTTGAGAAATACTTTTTATTGTAAAAGTGGAAAGAGGCTGAGAAAAGATATACACATACTTCAAAAAAGGCCAGGAAGAATTTATAATTGCAAATCTTTTAATAAAATAAAAGCTAAGTAAATTCTAAGAAAACAGAGGCCTAGGGCCTGTAGTTAAGAAATCTTTGTAAATATTAGGCTATTTAGGGGAATGTTAATGCCATCTTGCTCAAGTATAGAGTATGAAAGAATGATGAAAGTGAAAGAAATGGCTGAAAGATGCTTCTGATAAGATATCACCTCCCAAGACCCACTTCAATTTAACAGTCTCTACTCTCATCGGATGCTTGTATCTTTCCTTTTCTTTGTTGCTTTTCACTTCTCTTCTTTTCACAGCTATTTGTAAGGCCTCCTCAGACAGCCATTTTGCTTTTCTGCATTTCTTTTCCATGGGGATGGTCTTGATCCCTGTTTCCTGTACAATGTCACGAACCTACGTCCATAGTTCATCAGGCACTCTATCTATCAGATCTAGTCCCTTAAATCTATTTCTCACTTCCACTGTAAAATCATAAGGGATTTGATTTAGGTCTTACCTGAATGGTTTGGTGGTTTTCCCTGCTTTCTTCAATTTAAGTCTGAATTTGGCAATATGGAGTTCATGATCAGAGCCACAGTGAGCTCCTGGTCTTGTTTTTGCTGACTGTTTAGAGCTTCTCCATCTTTGGCTGCAAAGAATATAATCAATCTGATTTCAGTGTTGACCATGTGGTGATGTCCATGTGTAGAGTCTTCTCTTGTGTTGTTGGAAGAGAGTGTTTGCTATGACCAGTGCGTTCTCTTGGCAAAACTCTATTAGACTTTGCCCTGCTTCATTCTGTACACCAAGGCCAAATTTGTCTGTTCCTCCAGGTGTTTCTTGACTTCCTACTTTTGCATTCCAGTCCCCTATAATGAAAAGGACATCTTTTATGGGTGTTAGTTCTAAAAGGTCTTGTAGATCTTCATACAATCGTTCAACTTCAGCTTCTTCAGCATTACTGGTTGGGGCATAGACTTGGATTCCTGTGATATTGAATGGTTTGCCTTGGAAACGAACAGAGATCATTCTGTCGTTTTTGAGATTGCATCCAAGTACTGCATTTCGGACTCTTTTGTTGACCATGATGGCTACTCCATTTCTTCTAAGGGCTTCCTGCCTGTAGTAGTAGATGTAATGGTCATCTGAATTAAATTCACCCATTTCAGTCCATTTTAGTTCGCTGATTCCTAAAATGTTGATGTTCACTTTTGCCATCTCTTGTTTGACCACTTCCAATTTGCCTTGATTCATGGACCTAACATTCCAGGTTCTTATGCAATATTGCTCTTTACAGCAATGGACCTTGCTTATATCACCAGTCACATCCACAACTGGGTATTGTTTTTGCTTTGGCTGCATCCCTTCATTCTTTCTGAAGTTATTTCTCCACTGATCTCCAGTAGCATATTGGGCACCTACCAACCTGGGGAGTTCCTCTTTCAGTGTCCTATCATTTTGCCTTTTCATACTGTTCACGGGGTTCTCAAGGCAAAAATACTGAAGTGGTTTGCCATTCCCTTCTCCAGTGGACCACATTCTGTCAGACATTACTTTGCCAACAAAGGTCCGTCTTAATCAAGGCTATGGTTTTTCCAGTGGTCATGTATGGGTGTGAGAGTTGGACTGTGAAGAAAGCTGAGCACTGAAGAATTGATGCTTTTGAACTGTGGTGTTGGAGAAGACTCTTGAGAGTTCCTTGGGCTACAAGGAGATCCAACCAGTCCATTCTAAAGGAGATCAGTCCTGGGTGTTCTTTGGAAGGAATGATGCTAAAGCTGAAACTCCAGTACTTTGGCCACCTCATGCGAAGAGTTGACTCATTGGAAAAGACTCTGATGCTGGGAGGGACTGGGGGCAGGAGGAGAAGGGGACGACAGAGGATGAGATGGCTGGATGGCATCACTGACTCGATGGACGTGAGTGTGAGTGAACTCCAGGAGTTGGTGATGGACAGGGAGGTCTGGCGTGCTGCAATTCATGGGGTTGCAAAGAGTCGGACACAACTGAGCAACTGAACTGAACTGACTCTCATCGGATAATACATTAATGTATATGAGAAAAATAAAGTCATGACAGGAAATAAGCTACATTTTCTTTGACCTTCTTAGTATAGTATTTGTAAATATCCACCTACTACATTTAAAAACAGCGATTAATCCTTGACTTGAGCTTTACACTACCTAAATTTGAATTATTTGCTCTGAAATTTTATGAACAATCTGACTACTTACTTAACTTACTCAGTTATACAGTAAAAAGAATTATAGTTACCCTAAAGGTTTTTTGATGATTAAGTTAGAAAATATTCTTCAGGAATTTAAGTCATTCTATAGTAGGTAAATCCCATAGTTTAGAGAAAGTACATAATAAAAATAAATTTTGAAAAAAGTCTGGAGGAATAATCACTGGTATGAATGGCTTAAATTATATATAGCTAATTTATGTTCTTCCTGGAATACCTACACATATCAATAAAATTCATCATTCTTTAATAATCAGGCACCAACCAAAAAATATTCTATTTATTATTTTCTGTTGAATCAATTTAATTTTTGTTTTTCAAATGCAATCCCTTCAGTCAGACCTGCCCTCATCTCTCACCTCTACTATTATAAAAATCTTCTTATTGGATTTTTCACCATTTCCAGTTCCAAATTAATAGTGCAAATCAAATGAATTTTTCAAAATTTAAACACAATTAAATTAGTTTGGTTTAAAACTCTCTAAAGAGTCATATTCCTTTCATGATTAAAAAAAATCTTTAAAATGTTCTTTAAAATCTTAGAAGTCTTGCCCATGGTTACCTCTCTAGCTTCATCCTCCACCACCATCATCAATGATTTTAGGCTTCCACCTTCTTATCATAAGAGCCTTCTTTAGGGAATCTGAAGAAACTGTTCCCTACGTTTTGAGCTCTACCCACATCCATCTCCCTCCAGGAGTCAGTACCTACATATTCTTCTACAGGCACATCAGAAATCACATTTTTATAAATAAACACTGAACTCCTAAATTACAGGATCTTTGTTGTCATTTGTACAAAATGCGAACCTGCATTCATAGCACTTGTTTCTGTTTTAATTTTGCGTTCATTTACATGATCTTCTTTTATTATTTTTCTTGCCCTTTCCTGTAAGGTTTCTGAGGGTTGGAACAATGCCTGATTTTGCAAACATCGTATCCCTGGGACTCACTGTGCTGCCAGAAATGTGGTAGGTACTAGATAATGATGTGTTGATTCAATTGGTCTAATTGTAATACAAATTGCAAATGTCACTACTTGGCCAATACACTAATCATCTATCCCCTGTCTCAAAAAGGGAGTCTCAGTATGTGACATTTTTCTTCAGGATAGATGTGATTGGCAGTGGAAAGGCCCCTTATTGAGACTCTCCTTTTTAAATGGCTAGAAGACATGGGTTTAGCTTAGTCTCAGATTCTCATTTAAATCTGTGTATTCTCCATGGCAACCTCAACTACTGACAGAGACTGGGCCCCTTGTACTACTCTCCAACCTGCTCTTTTCTTTAGAGCAGAACCAGCTTGCCAGAGATCTCATCACCACAAAGCTGTAAATATTAGGAGCCTTACTTTCCGGAGATATATATCTTCTTCAGAATTTAATTACTACTGGTTCATTTATTTAAATCAGAGTTAAGCTTGATTAGTTTAATGTTAATATAAGTGAAAATAATATTTCTCTTTGACAAGATTTGGATGATAAATGCATAATTATCCCTGATGTATTTGAAAGTAAAACATTTATATTATCTGAATATTAAACAAGTCAGTATGGCCTCATGTTTTTTACTAATGAAATATAAAATTATAAGTGTTCTGTGTAAGAAAACTCTCTAACACGCCAAGTGACCACATTTCAGTCTTTCTTCATCCCTGTCAATGTTAATCAAATTCATATTTATGAATATTCTATATATGACACAAGGCAATAACAATGGCTATCTTATTGAAGAATGGAAAATTCCGCTGCTGCCTGAAGGACCTTAACCGTTTCCTCAGGCATATCCACAGGGCACGCAAGACTGGTTGACAGCAGTCCTATGCTGAATTACACAGAGTCAGCAAACCTTGCTTCAGCAGACCTGCTCTGGAAGCCCATCTAGTCAGCTTAGCTTCACTTTGAGTCAATCAGGGCATCGACACATTTAAATTTATTTATTCACTTTTGGCTGCTGCTTGGGTCTTCTTCGATGCATGTGAGCTTTCTCTAGTTGTGGTGTGTGGGCTTCTCGTTGTGGTGGCTTCTTTTGCTGTAGGGCATGGGCTTTAGGGTGGGTAGGCTTCCGCAGTTGTGGCCCATGACCTCAGCTGCCCTGTGGCGTGTGGAATCTTCCCAGATCAGGGACTGAACCTGTGTCCCCTGCATTGGAAGGTGGATTCCTGACCACTGGACCACCAGGGAAGTCCCAATACATTTATATTTAAACTAAACTCTTTACTTCTCCAAACTTTATAGAGGCATATTGCTTTTTGCTTTATTTGTATTATAAAGTAGTTTTCTCTTTTTATTCAATTAGTATGGGTTCTTTTAGAATAAAAAAAAAAAGATTTTGTAGAAAATAAAGAAATTTATCACGATAACAGCTTTCATCATTGCATGCCACATGACTACTGTCCAAATATTATGAAACTATAGGGCATGTTCAAATGACATATAATACAAACCTGGCTTTAAATATATGAAACAAGCAATATAGTTCTCAGCCAAATAGTGATCACATGGAGAATTATCATGACATTTCAGATGCCTTTATTTCACAGGTTAACTTGGAGAAACTACTCCATTCCATCCTTGTCTTCTAATATGTCTGTCACATAGCCCCTCTAGGAGGACTGCCAAGCCCACCACTTCTGTAGTCAAGTGCACCACTTCTGTAGTCAGTGCAGTTATTAACGACTAACCATTTCTGATACTCATGATCAACTAAGTCAGTTAACACTCTACATTTACCTTAGTTTGGGGTGGGGGGGTGGGCAACTTTTATAAAAGGTAAATTCTAAAACATATCCTAGGCATCCCTGGGTCTGAGAAAAGAGCTCAGATCTGTTGGTCCACCCTCTGACTCTGGATTAATATACTGATAGGCAAATTGTTCTCTTATCTGGTGGAGTCTCTTTATGGAGAGATTTATAACACTAACATGCTGCATGTGTGTCAATGGTTAACATGATTTAGAACATCAAGGTAGTGATAGTATGCCTTCAATTAGCCCTATTAATTTCCCGAAGCAACTTTCTATCTCCAGTATCCTCATCAGCAAACATTGAGCTTAATGTCCATGAAATTGTCAATAATTCCTTTATTACATAGATAGCACTAGATAAAATATTAAATAAATGTTTACTACACCAAATATCCTCACCTTGTTTTGTATATAGGCTATTAATACTATATTAATTAATTATGTGTAATTAATCAAACATTAAATATTTACTATACCAAACATCTGTCTTTCTCAGCAAAAGAGTGCCTATCACATTTACCATATGTTTGTGTAAACAGGAGTAGTCATGTAAAGCCAATGATAATTAAATATTGGATTCAGAAATTCTGGGGGTTATAGCCATACTTCAGTTTGAAAATAAAACAAATCCAAACAAAAATAAGAAAAAGACAAACAATATTGGTTTCTAAGTATCCTTGGAGAGCTCTGGAGTGACATGGCACAGACATGTATGTCTGTACTCTCATCACTGTCCCATTGAGTAGTTAAGCCCATGGCCCAACTGTAAGGAAAGAATAGTTATGAACACATTTTCTAATTCTGTTTTACAATAACATGGGCAGCTCTGATAGTGCCCTGAAGAGGGCTACTGTGCCTCATCTTCCTCATCACCTGCTCATTGTCCTCAAAACACATCCTATTCTATAGCCATTATTGTTGTTGTTGTTCAGTAGCCCAGTGATGTCCAAGTCTTTGCAACCCCATGGACTGCAGCACTCCAGGCCTCCCTGTCCCTCACCATCTTCCCAAGTTTGCCTAAGTTCATGTCCATTGCATCGGTGATGCCATCCAGCCATCTCACCCTCTGATGCCCTCTTCCCCTTCTGCCCTCAATCTTTCCCAGCATCAGGGACTTTTCCAATGAATCAGCTGTTTGAATCAGATGACCAAAATACTGGAGTTTTAGCTTCAGCATCAGTCCTTCCAACAAGTATTCAGGGTTGATTTCCCTTAAGATTGACTGGCTTTCTCTCCCTACTGTCCAAGTGCCTCTCAGGAGTCTTTTCCAGCTCCAAAGTTCAAAGGTACCAACATAGTCATTAATATGGTATACTATCAATTTTGGATGAAGGTGCATGATTTATCTCAAAATTGCACTCAGGAATACTGTCATATTAATTTAGTGATACAAACGCTTCATATACATAATTACCATCCTCCTCCTAGGCTCACACTGTGTGCCGGAAACATGAGTGTGGGTTGGTCTCAATGATACACTAAATATATAACTATAAAAACTGTGTTGCCCAGGAAAACACTCCTCCTCCCAACAATTACCCCTTCTGAAATAGAATCTGGGATACATGGTAAGCATTACCATTCTAGGTAATGTTGTAGCAAAATATTATTCCTCAGTCTTTTAACCTCCTCAACACAGGGTCATGTTGTGCCATATGAGCCACAGCACAGGTCCATGATACACGTGCTTCATTATTGTACAGTCACTGTCCTGTGAGGCTCAGAGGCAAAATCCTTTGCAGAGTTCCTGAAAAATGACCACTGTGTGAAAAACAGTTCATAATCATGATGCAAATGAGATTCCAATCTAGTGACATTCATCCTGATCAGTAAAGGGCACTGAAAACCCATTGATCAGTTATGTTATCTGTCAAATTATCACCTACAGCTCACAATAAATGTGTCTCAGTCTAATTGCACTCAGAGAAAAAAAATATTTTGATTTTGTTTTTTCCCTAACAGTGCCCATCACTGAAAGGAAACAACTCAAAGAAGCTATTCCCTTGTTCTGAGTTCTTTCTAGAAGAGGTATCTACATCTCATGTGTTGCTGTGTTGCTTTTGTTGTTTAGTCCCTAAGTCATGCCCAACTTTTTGAGACCCCTTGGACTGTAGCCTGCCAGGGTTCTCTCTCCATGGGATTTTCCCAAGCAAGAATACTGGAGCGAGTTGCCATTTCCTTCTCAAATGGATCTTCCCGACTCAGGGATGGAACCCAAGTCTCTTGCATTGGCAAACATTCTTTACCGCTCAGCCATCAAGGAAGTCCATCTATATATCATAAACGATATTTATTTAGATCCCACTGAATGAATTTCAAGTAAATTAGTCAAAAGTAATATATAAACTTACATGTTTCTTATGGGTTTGAAATGACAGGAACATTTTTTTTCTTAATTATTCATTTATGCAAATGGTACCTATTGATAAAATTGTGAAGATTTTTTGATTGGGTCATTTATTTTTCTGGAGTTGAGCTGTAGGAGTTGCTTGTATATTTTTGAGATTAGTTGTTTGTCGGTTGCTTCATTTGCTATTATTTTCTCCCATTCTGAAGGCTGTCTTTTCACCTTGCTAATAGTTTCCTTTGATGTGCAGAAGCTTTTAAGTTTAATTAGGTCCCATTTGTTTATTTTTACTTTTATTTCCAATATTCTGGGAGGTGTTTGAAGACATACAGATGGCTAAAAAACACATGAAAAGATGCTCAACATCACTCATTATCAGAGAAATGCAAATCAAAACCACTATGAGGTACCATTTCACACCAGTCAGAATGGCTGCGATCCAAAAGTCTACAAATAATAAATGCTGGAGAGGGTGTGGAGAAAAGGGAACCCTCTTACACTGTTGGTGGGAATGCAAACTAGTACAGCCACTATGGAGAACAGTGTGGAGATTCCTTAAAAAACTGGAAATAGAACTGCCTTATGATCCAGCAATCCCACTGCTGGGCATACACACTGAGGAAACCAGAAGGGAAAGAGACACGTGTACCCCAATGTTCATCGCAGCACTGTT
>NW_011494613.1:6257494-6297067 GCF_000754665.1 Bison bison bison | reverse complement strand
CACGTGTACCCCAATGTTCATCGCAGCACTGTTTATAATAGCCAGGACATGGAAGCAACCTAGATGTCCATCAGCAGATGAATGGATAAGAAAGCGGTGGTACATATACACAATGGAGTATTACTCAGCCATTAAAAAGAATACATTTGAATCAGTTCTAATGAGGTGGATGAAACTGGAGCTTATTATACAGAGTGAAGTAAGCCAGAAAGAAAAACACCAATACAGTATACTAACGCATATATATAGAATTTAGAAAGATGGTAACGATAACCCTGTATACGAGACAGCAAAAGAGACACTGATGTATAGAACAGTCTTATGGACTCTGTGGGAGAGGGAGAGGGTGGGAAGATTTGGGAGAATGGCATTGAAACATGTGAAATGTCATGTATGAAACGAGGTGCCAGTCAAGGTTCAATGCATGACGCTGGATGCTTGGGGCTGGTGCACTGGGACGACCCAGAGGGATGGTGTGGGGAGGGAGGAGGGAGGAGGGTTCAAGATGGGGAACACATGTATACTAATTAAATAATTTTCTATTAAAGAAAAAAAAATTGTGAAGATTAATTAATGATGATAGATTTTTCATTTAAAATCATAATATATTAACACATGTTTAAATGTATTTTAAATCAAGATTACATTAAACAACACATGTTGTGGTAGAGAGCTTTCTGGTAACATATCTGAAAACCATCATATGGAGACTTTGGGCAATTCTATTCCAATGTGTGCATTCTCCTTATATCAGTCTTCCTATTTTCTACACTACACTTGGAAAGATACTATTATAGCTCCTTTAAATGAAGATGAAAGCCACAAACTGAGCATTTCTTGGTGGTGGTGGCTGTTTAGTTGCTAATTCATGTCCGATTTTTTGCGACCCCAAGATTATAGCCCACCAGGCTCCTCTTTCCATGGGATTTCCCTAGAATACTGGAGAATACTGGAGTAGGTTGCCACGTCCTTCTCCAGGGGATCCTCCCAACCCAGGGACTGAACTCAAGACCCTCGCTTCTCCTGGAGTACAAGTCAATTCTTCACCACTGAGACACCAGGGAAGCCTGAGCAACTCATATTCCTCACCGTTAATAGCTGAACTTTCAAAATTAAATAGCAGCCAAGATTCTTATCATCTTGAAATGACTGTAACACCAATCAGTAGAAGATGAATTGCGGCTTTAATTGAAGTAAAGAGAATCTAACTTTTAAAAGTATGAATTTTATAAGAATTCATGATTATAAAGATGCTAGTAATTAGGTTATTTTATTAATACTGAAAATAGTGTGGGTCTGCAATTTGAAATTAAAAAAATTAATTTGGAAGATAAATAATACCAAATTTAAATTAGTATTTTATAAGATTTTGTAAAGACTGATATTTTGCACTCTTATATTAAAATCAAGTACATAATTCATGGAGTATTTTCTCTCTACTTCCACATCAGGTTTATGCAACTTTGAAAGATTGAAAAATCAGGTAAGTTAGAATAAACTATTTGGTTAACTAAAATTTAGCTGCTTGTTTAAATTTTATAAAATTGTGCCTGGTCACAGGGAAAGATATCAATTTAGACTTTGAATAAACATTATACTATTTTTACTAAAATAATTTCAATTAAAAATTCCTATAAGTTAAAAGGAAGACACACTGGATATTTTGAAGAAATGTTCTTTAACTTTTGAAAAAGTAAGTGTCTATTTCAAACACTTTACTGATTATAAAAATAATAAATTCATAACATATAAAAAATAAAAATCACCTAGAAGAAACAAAGCTTGCCTGTAATTTTCAAAAAGAAGATAATGAATATTTACCGTATTCCTCATCACTCATTTTTCTATATGTATTTTCTTTTTCTCTTTTTTAAATATAAATTTACATTGTTTTAAATGCTAACTTTTTAGCGGTATACCCTTAATTCTTTTCAATAGCAGTAAAAGACCTTCTAAAACACAATTATTAGTATCTGCATGCTACTTTGGCATATAAATATACTATAATGTATTTATTCCAATACATATTTTTAAAAATAATCTTAAAACATATATTTTTCCCCCCTAAACATGCATGATCTCTTTTTTCCCAGTACTCTGGTAGTTTCTGATCAAATGCAGTAATTTCCCCTCATGGTGCCTGTGGTCATTAGATTGCAGGTAATTAGATCATCACTTTTAAAGGAAGGACGTTATATGTTTCTGCATGTCTGACTCTGTGACCCCATGGTCTGTTGCCCATCAGGCTTCTCTGTCCATGGGATTTACATATACAAACTTCATAAAGGGAAGAATGTTGGTTAAAGTAAGATAGAACTGTATTTTTAAATTAGATTGAATCTCATTCTTTGGAAACTAAAAGCTGGTTTCGCTCTTTAAGATCGTGTTTTATCTATTCAATAGTTAAGCCTCATTACAAGAAGAACTGTAATGTGATTCTCTAGAAAGGTTATTTCTGAAATACTAAAGAAGGGCACCTAGCCCATCATCCCTGCAAACGGAGACCAGGATGAATTATTAAGTACCATAGATGCCAAGGGAAGAGATGAATTTGTTTTGAAAAGGTGACTCACAAAAATCAAAATATCCCTTAGTCAAGGGACTCAAAGAGTATTTGAAAAGGATGTTCAGACATCTGAGAGCACTATTCAGTAATTCAGCTTTAGCAAATACACTATCAGGCCATTGCCATAGGAGTCTTTGAGATTTCGTGAAGCAGTTAAAATCAAGAAGACAGATTTCACAAAATGATACAATGTCCCATCATTGTGAAATTGTGCAAACAATACAGCAAAAGAGTATATGAATCTATAAGAGATTTTTTAACATTTAATATACTGGACATTTCTGCATAAATAGACCTTGTGATTCAGCACAATGAAACAGGATAGTTTTTCTTTAAAATGTGTAAATATACTTCAATTATTCTTTATTCATTTTCCTGCTTTTAATACTGATGGTTAAAGTTTGGTGTCCTAGCCAAATATTAATTTAAATTAGTTTTCTTCTTTGTATTACTAAGTCTAGGCTGCCTTGACAGATTGATCTCTAGAATTCTAAAAGGTGAAATGCGTTTTTTTTAAATTTATAGAACAGAAAAAATTTTGGTGGTAATCTAAGTCATCCTCAACACATGCCTTACAAATTAGTTCTTTGGGTTTCCATCTTGGCCAAACAGAAGAAGAAAGAGCACATAGGAGCAAGGAGGCCAGTTTTCAGAATCTTTTTTCCTAGTTCATTGGTTATAACTCAGTTTCAATGTCACCAAGTTACAAGAAAACTAAGGAAATGTGGACTAGCTACGGTACAGATGAAAGGGAAAGGGATCACTAAAAATAATTATCAGCTTCTTTAGAATCTTCAAAACTAAAGAGCCTATATGAAAATAAATGCCAATTCATATCTCATCTCAGCTTTTCTGAAAAAGCTCTTCATGACCAAAGTTTTAGAAATTTCAGTTGACAATGTCTTCAAAAGTTTGAAAAACAACTGACTATAATAAAAAAACAGATGACTGTTTTACTCCTAAACATTTTCTTTTGAAAATATTTTTCAGTAAAGTATTCAGCTTTACAGTATTGGGTTGGTTTCTACCAAACCTCAACAGGAATCAGCCATAGGTTGGTTTCTACCAAACCTCATAGGAATCAGCCACATGTCCCCTCCCAATTGAACATCCCTCTGAAAATACTGACCGAGGCCAAAAGATTACTTGTTAGAATTTTCAAAAATCACAATGCTATTTTAGAAAAAGCTTAACAAGATTCACCTGAAAAGTTAAGGCTAAATCCTGATGCCCCAGAAGTTGTTTTCTAGGATATTATTGTTTAGGGTATATTTCTGAGGTTATAATTTGGATTTTCTAGATCATTTCCTCATGTAGAAACATGAAAAAATATTCACATTCATGATTCAGAGATGTTGCAAAGCTAGTTCATTTAATCTAATGTAAAAGAATAATGCTCCATCCACACAGCATTCACCTTCATATGTTTACTAGTGTTGCCAGTGCTTCTCAAACTTTAATGTGCATTCAAATCATATGAGATTTAAGGTACAAACACAAATTTATGACTTGCTTTCTCATATCCTGACTCTTTGGAGTTAGAGCCTCCATGTTTAAAAGTTCACAAGACACTTTTGATCACACAAGGGACCCAGAGCCCAAGCTTAAAGAGCGGTTTGACCTCAGTGTATTCAAAGTGTGATCATCCATCCTGTATTATTTTGTATTTCTCAAAACCAGGGCAATGCTTTTCCCAGGGTGAGCACTTGATTAGTGACTATTAAATAATAAATATTTGTTTAGTGTAATTTAAATATAAATTTTTTAAAATTAAAAAAAAAAACAGTTTGAAAAAGAAATCTCTGCCACTTACTAATTTTTTTGATGTGATCAAATCATAGAGTGCTCTGCATTTCAGTTTCTAAGCCTGTCAAGTGAAAATCATCCTAGATCCTTGTATGGTATTGAAAAGATTAGATAAAATGGATACATAAAATAGATACAATAGATCTTATAATTATTCTACAACTCATATATATTAACTATTCAGCTGTATTTATTCAGGTATATTAACTATACTTTAATCCATTTAAGTTTCATCTAGATAGTGTAAAACTAAAAAAAATACATGTTTTTGATCAACATAATTTTTTAAAGAGACTTATTTCCCCAGTGATGTTGGAGAACCTTTAAAAAGTACAGAAATGTGGTGACTGGGCTAAAAATTTGATGTGAATCTTTCAAATTTAAATGAGCCACTTTATCTGAGATTTCATTTTCCTAATTAAACAATGAAGAGCAAGCATAAATGAAGTGGAATGTGCCTTCAATTCTAAATTTTACAATGATACGGCCTTTCTAAGAAATCATATTAAATGAAAAAGAATCACATGCCAGAGATATTACTTTGCCAACATAGGTCCGTATAGTCAAAGCAATGGTTTTTCCAGGAGCCATGTATAGATGTGAGAGTTGGACCATAAAGAAGGCTGAGTGCCAAAGAACTGATACTTTTGAACTGTGGTTTTGGAGAAGACTCTTGAGAGTCCCTTGGACAGCAAGGAGTTCAAACCAGTCAATCCTAAAGCAAATCAACCCTGAGTATTCATTGGAAGGACTGATGCTGAAGCTGAAGCTCCAGTTCTTTGGCCACCTGATACATACAGCCAACTCATTAGAAAAGGCCCTGATGCAGGGAGAGATGAGTGCAATTGTGTGGTAGTCTCATCTTGTACAAGGCCTCTACTTTTTCTTTTTCCCCCAGTAAATGCAGAGTTCCAGTTCTTGTAGGGAGGGGCAGGTTACTTCTGCAGGCTCAGAAGTTTCAGAGGAAGTTGGCTGGTCAAATCTCTGGGGACAACCACCATATCTCCATCCCAGTCATCAAATTTCTAGGGTACAGAGCCCTGACTTTGAAATGGTAGACCTGCTTTGTTGGATATTTGGTTTTCTGTAAAGTGAAGTCACTCGGCTCTTATTACACCTTCCCCTTAGTCTTCAGATTTCTTTACCTTCCTTCTGCAGGAGAGGAGGACTTCATTTATTTTTCAAAGAAACCCTCTGGCCATGACTCTCAGTTTTCAATTACTTATTAGTTTTCTTTAGTAATTCATTATCTTATGTTAAATTAGTGCAGTTTAGCAAAGGCATCCAATCCCATGATCCTTCCAGTTTAATTTTCCCCAATAAGTTTGAAATATAATATAATACACTTGTTTATTTTCTATTCAATTGCTACTGTCCAAATATACCAGCAACAAATGTTTTAACAACAAACTTCCACATTGTATCAGAAGATGCTGATGGGGTTCTCAGTGCTGGCTGAGTAATGTACAATCAGCTCTAAAACCTCATTTTATAACCTGCTCCTGGGACTACCCCTAATATCAACTCTGCAGGTTGTGTTTGCTGGAAGCAGATGCTAAGATGCAGTATGTGGTGAAGCATCGACCAGGGATCAATATTTGTGAAAGAAAGAAAATAAATAAGGTTGAGCAGAAGGAAAAGCTGAAGGTGTGTCGAAAATGTGAATCAAATAACAAAATTCATTCTGGCTTTTCACACACAGTTGCTTCTTTCGATTATTATGCTGTCTCACCATTAAGCCCACCTCTTGAAAGAATATGTATTTATTTGCTAATCTAAGAGATTGGTTCTCTTGAGGACTTTTCCTTTTATAGTAGGACATACTGATATATTGGTATGAATCAAGTTTTGAAGAAGGCCTAAAGGACCCATTCCTTTCTAATCTGGAAAAATTGTGTCTGAGATTAGAGATCTAATGGGCAATCATGTGACAGAATTAAAATTTTTCTTGGGTGTAGCTATAATATAGACATACTTAACAGAAAAATAGTAGGGTTTACATGATCATGTTCCTCATCATAATTTTCCCCAAGTATGATTTTTATCATAATTAAACAAAGAAATTGTTAACTACTAGAAAGAACTTAAATCGAGTACCTAGGATTTTGTATATAAATATGGATAAAAGACTAATAATGAAACAGGAAGAAATGAACTTGTTTTGAGTGTTTAAGTTGTGAGAGGGTAATTATAGATATTATTTCATTAACCTTTCAAAATTACTCCAGAAAATTTGATAGCATTTGTTAACACCATTTTACAGAAAAGAAAACTGCAATATGAAGACTATAGGAATTTGGCAAAATCACCCAACAAATGAGTAATAAATGTGCAGAGGATCCCCTGTGTCTCTGGTTCCAAAACCCAGGACATTCCCACTGCATCTGGGTCTTCTTACAGAATTAATTACTAAGATTAATATATTAGTGTCAATGATTCCTAAAACTGGAGAAACCATAGGTAACAGTTCCACAGGGCTTCCCTGGCAGCACTAGTGGTAAAGAACCCACCTGCCAGTGTAGGAGACATAAGAGACGTGGGTTCAATCCCTGGGTTAGGAAGATCCCCTGAAGAAGGGATGGAAACCCACTCCAGTGTTCTTGCCTAGAGAAGTCCATGGACAGAAGAGCCTGCAGGGCTACAGTCCATGGGATCACAAAGAGTCAGACACGACTGAAGTGACTAGTACACACGCAACAGCTCCACAAAGTCACATTAGTGTCTTATATTCATAGTGATACAGGTTCAACACTCAATTTAGGAGAGGAGGGCTTCAAACTTTTACCATTTATTAAAATTAATTAAACATGTAAGCACACCTTCCAGACATTTCTTCAGACTACTTTATAATTAGGTGTTCCTGAAATCTCTGCTACTCTAGAAATGTTAATTCACCCTAGTATTGAACAGTTGACAGGAAAATGCCTAGATGAATAATAAAGGGAGTACTTTGGAGACATCAGTAATTAATGTTAATTTGATGATAAATTTCACATAACATGAGTTGAATAGATGGAAATTAATGAGTTAGGGGAAGAAATGAGTCACATAAATAGCTGCCTCAAGATCTAAGTTGGCCAGAGTTCAAGAAAACAAATATTTTTTTTTTACCATTCCAATTATGTAATTAGCCAAAAAGCCAGAAGTCACTTGCATCTCATTACTATGTGAGAAAGACTGATGACTCTGTTCCAGTGTTTACATTACTCTATTTTTTCCTCACCATGGGGTAGCTACCAGATATGCACGTAATGAACATAAACAGAAAACATAAACTGTGTTGTGAAACAGATAAAGAGATTCATGGAACATCTGTATGTGTTGCTTCTACAAAGCAAGGGGGATAAATGGTAGAAATTTTAGTAGTTCAAATTACTGACGTTTACAGATTTAAACTGTAGCATTGGTAGCATGGCCCTCAAACATGTCCACATCACAATTTCTATATGTGAATTACCTTATATGGCAATGCACTTGGGAATGTGACTAAATTAAGAATCTTGAGATAGGGAGATGGTCCTAGATAATTATCTTGAGTAATTCTAGTATTATTTTTGAGATTTTCTTGGATAATTTAACCTGGAGATTATCTAAGTTGGCCCTACCTGTAATCACAAAGGTCCTTCTAAGAAAGAAAGAGAATGGAGGCAGAGGAAGAAGCAGAAGATGCAGCAACAGAAGCAAGAAGTTGGAATGATGTGAGAAGAAGGACGTGAGTCAAGGAGTGCAGGCAGCCTCAGTCAGTTCAGTCCCTCAGTCGTGTGACCCTTTATGACTTCATGGACTGCAGCATGCCAGGCCATCCTGTCCATCATCAGCTCCCGGAATCTACTCAGACTTCACGTACATTGAGTCAGTGATGTCATCCAACCACCTCATCCTCTGTCATTCCCTTCTCCTCCCACTTTCAATCTTTCCTAGCATCAGGGTCTTTTCAACTGAGACAGTTCTCATGAGGCGGCCAAAGTATTGGAGTTTCAGCTTCAGCATCAGTCCTTCCAATGAATGCTGCTGCTGCTGCTAAGTCACTTCAGTCATGTCCAACTCTGTGAGACCCCATAGATGGCAGGCCACCAGGGTCCCCTATCCCTGGGGTTCTCCAGGCAAGAACACTGGAATGGGTTGCCATTTCCTTCTCCAATTCATGAAAGTGAAAAGTGAAAGTGAAGTTGCTCAGTTGTGTCCACTCTTAGTGACCCCATGGACTGCAGCCTACCAGGCTCCTCCACCCATGGGGTTTTCTAGGCAAGAGTACTGGAGTGGGGTGCCATTGCCTTCTCTGTCGAAATGAATATTCATGACTGATTTCCTTTAGGATGGACTGGTAGGATCTCCTTCCAGTCCAAAGCACTCTCAAGGCACTTCTCCAACACTACAGTCCAAAAGCATCAATTCTCCAACACTCAGCTTTTTTTATAGTCCAACTCTCACATCCATACATGACTACTGGAAAAACCATATCTTTGACTAGATAGACCTTTGTCGGCAAAGTAATGTGTCTGCTTTTGAATATGCTGTCTAGGTTGGTCATAGCTTTTCTTCCAATGAACAAGAGTCTTTTAATTTCATGGCTGCAGTCACCATCTGTAGTGATTTTGGAACTCCCAAAAATAAAGTTTCTCACTGTTTCCACTGTTTCCCCTTCTATTTGCCATGAAGTGATGGGACCGGATGCAATGATCCTAGTGTTTTGAATGTTGAGTTTGAAGCCAATTGTTTTCACTCACCTCTTTCACTTTCATCAAGAGAGTGTGGGATAAATGGAGAAGGGAGGTCCTTGAAGTGGCCTAGTCTCATGGAATTTAGGACACTGTAAGTTGCTGAATGCAGGATTATTTTCTAAGACATCAGGAGAGGAAACTAAAGCTGCCAGCCACACTTGTGATACCCCACTGGCTGTAAGAGAGACACTTACTTCATGTGGAAGGGTGTCTTTAAATTTCTGACATGTGGAACCTGCCTCCCTGCACTCCCCAAAGCTTATTAACCCCTTACCTGTCTCCCAGGGTGTGTGGGGAGTATGTGTGTGCATCCATATGTGCGTGTGCCTGCACATGAGAGACATGTGCAAAGACATATCAGCCTGGGCTGTCTTTGCTATATGTACATAGGGCCATGGGATCTTTATTTTTGATTAATTTTTCTGATTTTTTGGTTTGTTTTTTAAGGGACTGTCATAAACAAATGTCAGGATACACAATGCCAAATAAAGATATTGTATTTCTTTTTCAAAAAAATGCCTTTCATCAAGAGGCTCTTTAGTTCTTGTTCACTTTCTGCCATAAGGGTGGTATCATCTGCATATCTGAGATTATTGATATTTCTCCCAGCAATCTTGATTCTAGTTTGTGCTTCATCCAGCCCAGCGTTTCTCATGATGTACTCTGCATATAAGTTAAATAAGCAGGATGACAATATACAGCCTTGAAGTACTCTTGCCCTATTTGGAACCAGTCTGTTGTTCCATGTCCAGTTCACAGATTTTTAAAGAGGCAGGTCAAGTGGTCTGGTATTCCCATCTCTTTAAGAATTTTCAACAATTTGTTGTGATCCACACAGTCAAAAGCTTTGGCATAGTCAGTAAAGCAGAAATAGATGTTTTTCTGGAATTCTCTTGCATTTTTGATGATCCAACAGATGTTAGCAATTGGATCTCTGGTTTCTCTGCCTTTTCTAAATCCAGCTTGAACATCTGGAAGTTCAGAGTTCACATATTGTTGAAGTCTGACTTGGAGAATTTTGAGCATTACTTTGCTAGTGTGTGAGATGAGTGCAATTGTGAGGTAGTTTGAGCATTCATTGTCATTGCCTTTCTTTGGGATTGGAAGGAAAATTGACCTTTTCCAGTCCTGTGGTCACTGCTGAGTTTTCCACATGTGCTGGCATATTGAGTGCAGCACTTTCACAGCATCATCTTTTAGAATTTGAAATAGTTCAGCTGGAATTCCATCACCTCCACTATCTTTGTTTGTAGTGATGCTTCCTAAGGCCCACTTGACTTCACATTCCAGGATGTCTGGCTCTAGGTGAGTGATCACACCATTGTGATTATCTGGGTCATGAAGATCTTTTTTGTATATTTCTGTGTATTTCTGCCACCTCTTTTTAATGTCTTCTGCTTCTGTTAGGTCCTTACCATTTCTTTCCTTGATTGTGCCCATCTTTGCATGAAATGTTCCCTTGGTATCTCTAATTGTCTTGAAGAGATCTCTAGACTTTCCCATTCTATTGTCTTCCTCTATTTCTTTGCACTGATCACTGAGGAAGGCTTTCTTATATCTCCTTGCTATTCTTTGGAATGCTGCATTCAAATGGGTATATCTTTCCTTCCCTCCTTTGCCTTTCACTTCTCTTCTTTTCACAGCTATTTGTAAGGGCTCCCCAGACAGCCACTTTGCTTTTTTGAATTTCTTTTTCTGGGGGATGGTCTTGATTCCTGTCTCCTGTACGATGTTAAAAACACTGGAGCAGCAGCTGCAGAGCGCTGGAGCATCTTTGAGGAGATTCCCCATGTCCAAGGGCAAAAGAGAAGCCCCAGCAAGATGATAGGAGGGGCAAACAAATTCACGTTTAGAAACAAACCCCATTCCTGCCAGAGACACTCAGAGGGCTCAAACAAACCTTGTTCACACAAGGACCCAGAGACACCACAGAGACTGAGACAGAACTGTGTTTGAGTGTCTCCTGTGGAGGTACGGGTCAGCAGTGGACTGCCACAGGGGCAGGGGCTCTGGGTGCAGCAGACCTGGGTATGGCATAAGCCTTCTTGGAGGAGGTCTCCATTAACCCCACCATAGAGCTGCCAGAACTTACATATGACTGGGAAATAGACTCTTGGAGGGCACAAACAGAACCCTGTGCACACCAGGACCCAGGAGAAAGAAGCAGTGACCCCACAAGAGACTGACCCAGACTTGCCTGGGAATGTCCAGGAGTCTCTAGTGGAGGCGTGGGTCAGTGGTGGCCTGCTACAGGGTTGGGGGCACTGAGGGTAGCAGTGCATGCGTGGGACCTGTTGAAGGAGGTCGCCATTATCTTCATTACCTCCACCATAGTTTGGCCCCAGGTGAATAACAGGGAGGGAACACAGCTCCACACATCAACAGAAAATTGGATTAAAGATTTACTGAGCACTACTCTGTCCATCAGAACAAGACCCTGTTTCCCCCTTCTTCAGTCTCTCTCATCAGGAAACATCCATAAGCCTCTTATTCTTCTCCATCAGAGGGCAGACAGACTGAAAACCACAATGACAGAAAACTAACCAATCTGATCACATGGACCACAGCCTTGTCTAACTCAGTGAAACTATGAGCCATGCCTTATAGGGCCACCCAAGATGGACGGGTCATGGTGGAGATTTCTGAGAAAATGTGGTCCACTGGAGAAGGGAATGGCAAACCATTTCAGTATTCTTGCCTTGAGAACCCCATGAACAGTATGAAAAGGCAAAAAGATATGACTCTGAAAGATGAACTCTCCAGGTCAGTAGGTGCCCAATATGCTACTGGAGATCAGTGGAGAAATAACTCCAGAAAGAATGAAGAGATGCAGCTGAAGCAAAAACAATACCCAGTTGTGGATGTGACTGGTGATAGAAGCAAAATCTGATGCTGTAAAGAGAAATATTGCATAGGAACCTGTAATGTTAGGTCCATGAATCAAGACAAATTGGAAGTGGTCAAACAGGAGATGGCAAGAGTGAAAACAGTTTAGGAATCAGAGAACTAAAATGGACTGGAATGGGTGAATTTAACTCAGATGACCATTATATCTACTACTGTGGGCAGAAATCCCTCAGAAGAAATGGAGTAGCCATCATGGTCAACAAAAGAATCCAAAATGCAGTACTTGGATGCAATCTCAAAAATAACAGAATGATCTCTGTTCCTTTTCAAGGCAAACCATTCAATATCATGGTAATTATGTCTATGCCCCAACCAGTAATGCTGAAGAATCTGAAGTTGAACTGTTCTATGAATACCTACAAGAACTTCTAGATCTAACACCCTAAAAAGATGTCCTTTTCATTATAGGGGACTGGAATGCAAAAGTAGGAAGTCAAGAAACACCTGAAGTAACAGGCAAATTTGGCCTTGGAGTACAGGATGAATCATGTCCAAGGCTAATAGGGTTTTCTCAAGAGAACACACTGGGCATAGCAAACACCCCCTTCCAACAACACAAGAGAAGGCTCTATACATGGACATCACCAGGTGGTCAATACCAGAATCAGATTGATTATATTCTTTGCAGCTAAAGATGGAGAGGCTTTATACAGTCAGCAAAAACAAGACTGGGAGCTGACTGGCTCAGATCATGAACTCCTTATTGCCAAATTTAGACTGAAGTTGAAGAAAGTAGGGAAAATCATTCAGGTATGACCTAAATCAAATTCCTTATGATTATACAGTGGAAGTGACAAATAGATTCAAGAGATTAGATCTGATAGACAGAGTGCCTGAAGAACTATGGATGGAGGTTCATGACATTGTACAGGAGACAGGGATTAAGAACATCCCCAAGAAAAAGAAATACACGCAGCTCACAGAAGCTTTAAAAGGTAAAGGAGTGGCACAAAACCAGAAGTGCAGATCTATGGAGCAGGATAGAAAGTCTAGAGATAAACCCACACCTCATATATGACAAAGGAGGCAAGAAAATACAATGGAGAAAAGACAGTCTCTTGAATAAGTGGTGTTGGGAAAACTGGACGGCTACATGTAAAAGAGTGAAATTTGTACACTAACATCAAATAAAAAAATTAACTGAAAATGGATTAAAGACCTAAGTGTAAGGCCAGATACTATAAAACTCTTAGAGGAAAACATAGGCACACACCTCTGACATCAATCACATCAAGATCTTTTTTGACCCACCACCTAGTGAAAATAAAATAAATAAATAAACAAATGGAACGTGCTGCTGCTGCTAAGTCACTTCAGTCGTGTCCAACTCTGTGCCACCCCATAGATGGCAGCCCACCAGGGTCCTCTGTCCCTGTTATTCTCCAGGCAAGAATACTAGAGTGGGTTGCCATTTCCTTCTCCAATACATGCATGCATGCTAAGTCGCTTCAGTCGTGTCCAACTCTGTGCGACCCTATGGACTGCAGCCCACCAGGCTCCTCTCTCCACGGGATTCTCTAGGCAAGAATACTGGAGTGGGTTGCCATTTTGTTCTCCAATTAAACTTAAAAACTTTTGCATAGCAAAGGAAACCATAAATAAAACAGAAAGACAACCCTCAGAATGGGTTAAAATATTTGTAAATGAAGCAACTGACAAGGGATTGAGCTCTAAAACATACAAAGAGCTCATGTAGCTCAATATCAGAAAAACAGACAAGTCAATAAAAATATAGGTAGAAGATCTAAATAGCCATTTCTCCAAAAAAGACATACAGATATTCAAAGAGCACATGAAAACATGCTTAGCATCACTAATTATTAGAGAAATGCAAATCAAAAATACAATGAAGTATCACTTCACACTGGTCAGATGGCCATCATCAAAAAATCTGCAAATAACAAATGCAGGAGAAGGTGTAGAGAAAAGGGGTACTCGCCTACATCGTTGGTGGGAATGTAAATTGGTAAGGCTGCTATGGATAACAATATGGAGGTTCGTTAAAAAACTAAAAATTGAATTACCATATGACCCAACAATCCTACTCCTGGGCGTACACCCAGAAGAAATTATAATTCAAAATGATACATGCAAAAGACTGGTTTATTTAAGGAAAAATTTTTTAAAATGTTTTTTTTTTAAGCTAAAGATTTTTACATTCTAAAAAAAATACAAAATGATTTTTGGTTTTGTATCAAATCAAACGGACTATTCAGATTCTAGTGGTGGTAAGATTCTATACAAAACCAGTTACATGACTACTTAAGTGATGGGCATCCCTCCATTTAATACTATCAGTACCAACAACACTAGGATTTAAAAATAGCCTTGGGATATGAAAATATACGGAAAGTTATGACCAATCTAGATAGTATATTAAAAAGCAGAGACATTACTTTGTCAACAAAGGTCTGTCTAGTAAAGGCTATGGCTTTTCTAGTAGTCACATATGGATATGAGAGTTGGATTATAAAGAAAGCTGAGAGCCAAAGAATTGATGCTTTTGAACTGCGGTGTTGGATAAGACTCTTGAGAGTCCCTTGGACTACAAGGAGATCCAACCAGTCCATCCTAAAGGAGATCAGTCCTGGGTGTTCATTGGAAGGACTGATGTTGAAGCTGAAACTCCAATACTTTGGCCACCTGATGTGAAGAGCTGACTCATTTGAAAAGACCCTGATGCTGGGAAAGATTGATGGCAGGAGGAGAAGGGGATGACAGAGGATGAGATGGATGGCATAACCAACTCAATGGACATGGGTTTGGGTGGACTCTGGCAGTTGGTGATGGACAGGAAGGCCTGGTGTGCTGTGCTTCATGGGGTTGCAAAGAGCTGGACATGACTGAGTGACTATACTGAACTGAAACTACATATTTCTCCTGTAGAAAAAAAAAAAATGCTTTATCTACATACTCATATAAACACATATCAAACACTTCAGAACAAGTAGTTTCTGTTTATAATTCAAGTTTTTGGTACTTATCACAGTGAAATGAAGTCACTCAGTCGTGTCCGACTCTGCGACCCCATGGACTGTAGCCTACCAGGCTCCTCCATCCATGGGAACTGGAGTGGGTTGCCATTTCCTTCTCCAGGAGATCTTCCCGACCCAGGGATTGAACCCAGGTCTCCCTCATTGTAGGCCTAGCTTTACTGTCTGAGCCACCAAGGAAGTCCACGAACTGAGAACTAAAGTATTATATAAATAAAGGAATGCATCATTATTTGGAAAAACTATATCACATATAGAGAAAGTTTTCACAGGGGTAATACTGAATTTCAATTCATGATGGTAATCTCAACACATTCTAAAGGATACACATTATTTGTAATAGAGAATAAAACAAAAACAAATTTCCTTGAAGATACTGCTGAGAAAGTATTATGACACAGATTACACTAGAGGAAAGTGAAAAAGCATTTGTACAAAAGTGAAGCTTTAAGGAATATTTTCCCTTCATAAAAGTTGGTCATATGAAAGGGACTTCTGTGGCAATGAAGAGTTAAATTATTGGCAGCAAGAATCAGGAAAAGCACAGATCAGGGAATAAAGGACATATGAATTCTAAAGCCCTTGTATTCCACAGCCTTACCCAGAATAGCAGAACAAGCTTAAATGTCTCAGTGAATCAATAGAACAGGGAAGTGTCTATGTTTAGACTCTGAATCTTTTCTTCTATTGTAATTTTGCAAATATTTTATGAGGTCAAAGTGTTTCTCAGATTCATTAGTTTTAACAGGAATGTTAATTCCACGCATTTTGTTCTACATATTCAATATGACTATTAAGTAATTGTGTATGCACTGTCTTAAGGAGATGAATGTACTTTGCCACTCTACTGATCTTAATATTTATTGAATGACAATTTTTAATCTCATTAAAACTGTGAATGATGAGCTTAAACTACATGCCACTCATCATTAAAAGTTGACTTATATTCTAGGACACCTGCACTTATCTCTAATGTGAGCACTCTTATTTCACTTCTTTGTAGCCCCCAATAGAATATCAATTAATCTTGTTTCTAGATCCTGGTATAATGCTTGACATGTGGTCAGCATATATATATATATATATAAAAATATATATACACACATTTATATCATTTCAGAAGATCTAATTATTCTAAACAAGATGACAAATATTAGCCGCTAATATCATGAATCTTTTCTTTGTCCATAACATTGGCCTATTGAAGAAATCATTGCCAGTGTAATGCCCAATTATAGCATCTAAGTTATTCCTCTATAAATTTTGCTGAAACTTTCACACACACTTCCCCAAAATGCATCCCTATTTCAGATATTGCCTTATGAATTATGGAAACATTTAAATTTTGGTATATAGTGCATTTAACTTAATCAGTGTTCTAAACATTACTAGTTTCCCATTTTGTATTAAGTACAATACCACTAACCCATTTTCTTATATGAAACAGGAATTTATTTAAGCAGTAAATCTCTTACTCAGTACCACAAATTTTATGGATACAGTAGAGCTGTAAGAATGAGAAAAGAGAAATTATAGATTGAAATTTTGAGCAAAACACCCCCTGATTGTCTAGATAATGTTGCTGATTTTTAAAGTACATGTATGGATGTTGAGGGCTTCCCTGGTAGCTCAGTTGGTAAATAATCCACCTGCAATGCAGGAAACCCTGGTTTGATTCCTGGATCAGGAAGATCTGCAGGAGAAGGGATTGACTAACCACTTCAGTATTCTTGGGTGTCCCTGATAGCTCAGCTGGTAAAGAACCCATCTGCAATACAGGAGACCTGAGTTCAATCTCTGGTTTGGTAAGATGTTGAATATCACTTTGTAAATTACATAGGAAAATAAATACATAGTTATTCTATAGTTATTGTATTTTCATAAAAAGAGAGGAAGAAATGTATCCAGAATCTTACAGCTAAAGACAGAGACACAGCTAAAATCCATCTTTCTCTAACTCAAGTATACTTTCCACCATGTCACGGAAATTCACTATCAACCCCAACCACACTCATACATATAATCTAGATAGAGATATTTTTAATTCAGATACGCACATGGAAGTAAATATTCAGCATCATGGAAGGTTAGCCTTCCAATCTGCTCTCAGTTTTAGCCCATCTTTAGCAGTAATGAGTTTCGAATGTTTGTTTTATGCATTTTGAGGGGGTGATATCTCAAACTAAGTAGTATTGTTAAATCTCTAATTTCCTGTCTTTAACTCATACTGCTCTATCTATTGCCTTACTTTTTCTTCTCTAAATTTTCTTAGTTTTAGTTTTTTGTTTTGTTTTGTTTTTTGGTATTATTTGTTAAGTACATCATACAGCAAGATTATCTTGGACTTTCTTCATGTTTTAAATTTTATATATTATGGTTATGTTTTTAAATTTCACATATTATGGATATGTTTTAAATTTCACATTATAGATATGTTTTAAATTTCACATATTATGGATATCTTAAATTCATTTTAAAAACTGTAATGGCTACATAGTATTTTACATTAATAACATAACATAACATGCTATGTCGTGTCTGACCCTTTGCAACCCCATAGACTGTAGCACACCAGGCTACATTGTTGGTGGGATTTCCCAGGGAAGAATACTGGAGTAGGTTGCCGTTTCCTTTTCTTAGAAGGATACCTACACCAGTATCATTACTTATTACTGATTATCATAATTGTATTACTAGTAATAATAACTATTATTATAAAGAGAATTACATTACTGAATTGGCTCACATGACTACGGAGGTTAGCTGGTCCCAAGAACTTCAGCATGAGTTGGCAAGCTACAGACTCAAGCTGGTCTAGATACATGAAAATATTTTTGCTCAGTCATCAGATTTTTATGTTCACTGCTTTATGAATACAAATAAAATATAGTATTTTCAATTTTCCAGTGAAAAACATCCTCATCAGAACTTAACTATTCCTTACTTAAAACAAAAACTAAAGTAACCCTCCAAAATTTGGGGCTTCCCTGATAGCTCATTTGGTAAAGAATCCACCTGCATTGCAGGGACCCCGGTTCGATTCATGGGTTGGAAATATCCGCTGGAGAAAGGATAGGCTACCCACTCCAGTATTCTTGGGCTTCCCTTGTGGCTCAGCTGGTAAAGAATCCACCTGAAATGTGGGATACCTGGTTTTGATCCCTGGGTTGGGAAGATCCCCTAGAGAAGAGAAAGGCTACCCACTTCAGTGTTCTGGCCTGGAGAGTTGCATGGACTGCAAAATCCATGGGGTCGCAAAGAGTCAGACACGACTGAGTGACTTTCACTTCACTTCACTCCTAAATTTTAATATTAGATTGTGCTTTATCTCATCATTTAATAAGGTGTTAATGTTAGTCCCTATAGAAGGCATTATAGTTTTTTCACATCATTACTTATATTTATAGTTAAATATATATCAAGCTATGGATCATTGGAAAAGCAAGAGAGTTCCAGAAAAACATCTATTTCTGCTTTATGGACTATGCCAAAGCCTTTGACTGTGTGGATCACAATAAACTGTGGAAAATTCTGAAAGAGATGGGAATACCAGACCACCTGACCTGCCTCTTGAGAAACCTGTATGCAGGTCAGGAAGCAACAGTTAGAACTGGACATGGAACAGACTGGTTCCAAATAGGAAAAGGAGCACGTCAAGGCTGTATATTGTCACCCTGCTTATTTAACTTCTATGCAGAGTACTTCATGAGAAACGCTGGGCTGGAAGAAGCACAAGCTGGAGTCCAGATTGCCAGGAGAAATATCGATAACCTTAGATATGCAGATGACACCACCCTTATGGCAAAAAGTAAAGAGGAATTAAAAAGCCTCTTGATGAAAGTGAAAGAGGAGAGTGAAAAAGTTGGCTTAAAGCTCAACATTCAGAAAACTAAGATCATGGCATCTGGTCCCAGCACTTCATGGGAAATAGATGGGGAAACAGTGGACACATCACTGCAGATGGTGACTGCAGCCATGAAATTAAAAGATGCTTACTCTTTGGAAGGAAAGTTATAACCCACCTAGACAACATATTAAAAAGCAGAGACATTACTTTGCCAACAAAGGGTCATCTAGTCAAGGCTATGGTTTTTCCAGTAGTCATGTATGGATGTGAGAGTTAGACTGTGAAAAAAGCTGAGCGCCGAAGAATTGATGCTTTTGAACTGTAGTGTTGGAGAAGACTGTTGAGAGTCCCTTAGACTGCAAGGAGATCCAACCAGTCCATTCTAAAGGAGATCAGTCTTGGGTGTTCTTTGGAAGGAATGATGCTAAAGCTGAAACTCCAGTACTTTGGCCACCTCATGCAAAGAGTTGACTCATTGGAAAAGACTCTGATGCTGGGAGGGATTGGGGGCAGGAGGAGAAGGGGACGACAGAGGATGAGATGGCTGGATGGCATCACTGACTCGATGGACATGAGTTTCAGTGAACTCTGGGAGTTGGTGATGGACAGGGAGGCCTGGTGTGCCGCAATTCATGGGGTCGCAAAGAGTCGGACATGACTGAGCAACTGAACTGAACTGAAATGATATATCAAAGCATGTTATTTCTTGTTAATGAAAAATTTTTCATCTTTTATTTTTAATAAACAAAAATGTCAATACATAGCTACACTCCAAACTTTCCTTTTTAACATCTCTTTCCCTAGAAAGAAACACTATCACAGGGCTGAGAGGGATCATTTCATTCAGTATTTAGCACTTGCAATGTGTTTTCAAAGTCTCTGGTCTGAATCATATAAAATTTTTATTGTTGGTCAGAAAGTTCAGACATTAGCAATTTCATAAGGCTCAATTTTACTAAGTATAAACCATTACTTTGAGACTTTAAATAAACGTAAAGGCTACCAGAAAATGAGTTGTCCTTTGAAAATGACTTTTAAAACCTACAAAGTTCTATCTATTGAAGTTAGAGAGTCAATAAAGATTGTACTTAATATAAAGCAGATTATAAACATGTTATAATTTCTATTTTACAATACAAAATTGCATTGCCTGAAGTAAGAAATAAATTTTAAAAATATAGATTTCCTTTTCTTTTGATTATGTGTTAGTGGCTCAGTCATGTCTGACTCTTTGCGACCATAAGACTGTAGACCATCAGACTCTCCTATCCATGGGATTCTCCAGGCAAAATGCTATAGTGGGTTTCCATTTCCTTTTCTGGAGGATCTTCCACACCCAGGGATCTATATTTAGTCACTTTTCATTAAGAAATCAAAATCTTTCCTTTCAGTTTAAAAATAAAACAAGTATTTGAAATATAATAGGGAAAAATAAGTTGCTTTTTAAAAAGTCCTCTGGAAGTAGTTCCATTCTGAAAAAAATTTGCTTAAATTACATAAAAAGTTGGGCAAAAGCAAATGATTCTATTATTCCATTTGCCATATGTGCATAAATGAGATTGAGCAGCTGAGAATTAGGATAAATTCTTCACCCAAAGGAAAGAACTGGAAAAGTCATTTTTTTCTCTTCCTCACAGATAATTTGGAAATAATTTCATAAACCATTTTACATAGTTTCCTGAATAATTTTAATAGCTTGATGATTAAAAATAGTGTAAATTAACTAATTATTGGTTGACTCTGAAATAAATGTATCTTGCAAAGTCAGAAAACAACAACCTAGATCTCTTGCATGCCTGCATGCTAAGTCGCTTGTCTCCTGTGGCTCCTGAATTGGCAGGCAGGTGTCTTACCAGTAGCACCACCTGGGAAGATACAGATCACTTATATAATGTCAAATAACTCTTGCCAAGATGTATAAAAGTTAGTGATGCTTTATTCATTCAGAATTTAGCGATTTTCAGGTTTATAGATAAAATAACCAACTGCACTGTTTCTTTTATTTACTTCCCCAAAGAATCTATATTCACAGAGATTTTTATAGCATTTAACAAGAATATATATAAGTGAAAGGCAAAAAACCACTTTAATATATACTAGGTGCTCAGTCATTCAGTTGTGTCTGACTCTCCGTGGCTCCGTAGACGGCCAACCACCAGGCTCCTCTGTCCACGGAATTTTCCAGGGAAGAATCCTGGAGTGGGTTGCCATTTCCTATTCAGGGGTGTCTCCCAACCTAGGGATCAAACTTGCATCTCTTGCATCTCCTGCCTTTGTAGGCAGATTCTTTACACTAGCACCACCTGGGAAGCTCAGTATCTATACTATCTAGGCTATTAAAATACTGAATTAAAACAGGAGATGACATCAGTGAGCTTGGTACCATGCTTTAGGTTCTATTATTTCACGTAGGCTTTTTCTGGATAAGATAACTATTTTTGTCATTTCAGTTCTAACAGATATCAGTTCCCATACACATATAAACATATCCCTTTAAATTAAAAAGAAAACTGAACAACAAATAATATAAAGTTACAAGAATTGAAACATGTTAGAATGCTCTGAGGTATTCTGGAAATGGGATGACTTTTTTAAATGAAGGATTTCAATATTTATTTGCAATACAAATTCTCTAAATTCTTAATGTTCACTTCAATTTTTCACTTCAGAGACATTGGGCTTCTACAAGTCCTAATTTTCATTCCAACAACTTATTTAGCATTAAAAAAATAGACACTCTAGTCAGCCATGCTTAAGTGCATAACTGAATTTTTATGCACTAACTTACAGAGTTATTACTAAAATATACATTTCTTATACCTATGATACTATGTATGTGTTTTATTTCTCATCTGCTCTGAGGTGATAACTTTCCTGTTATTCCTGTTAGTCCGTATTTGACAAATTGTTGTTGTTTAGTTGCCAAGTCATGTCCGACTTTTTTGTGACCACATGGACTATAGCCTGCCACACTCCTCTGTCCATGGGATTTCCCAGGCAAGAATACTGGAATGAGTTGCCATTTTCTTATCCAGGAGATCTTTCTAACCTAGGGATGGAACCTGAATCTCCTGCATTGGTAGGCAGATTCTTTACACAGAGCCACCAGGGAAACCCATTTGACAAACTGAAGGCAACGTGATGATTGCTGAGAACTTACACACTCCAGAGTAAAGTTGTCATTTTTGGCATTTCTGCTGAATGATCTGCTTTGTATTTAACATGTAATGCTAAGATAGTGTCCAATGTACGTACAAGATTATGAGCACCAGCCAAATGGCAACCCATCCCAGTATTCTTGCCTGGAAAATCCCATGGAGTTTGGTGGGTTATTGTCCATGGGGTCACAGAGTTGGATATGACTTAGTGACTAAACCACCACCACCAGAAAGTCTTAACTTTTTCTTGCATAGAATAAATATTCTTATATTCAACTGTGGATATATAGTCATTTAAAAATATTCCTGTGCAGTTTGATGATAGTTGAGTGGACCAAATTATAAAATCCTGAGTTAGCACTATGTCCCACAGAGAAAAGTTTAGATAAGTTAACTATTGTTCTTATGTGTGACTGTATAAATGACTATATTATAGAGAAAACCCTGGAGTAAGAAATGGAAACCGGCTCCAATATTCTTGCCTGCAAAATCCCATGGACAGAGGAGCCTGGCATGTTGTAAGTCCATGGGGTTGCAAAGAGTTGGTCATGACTGAGCAAACATACATACAGACACAGAAAAATCACACCGGTGGGTACATAGGTATTTGTATGTGTGTATATGTGTATTTCATATATTATAAAATACTAGATTTTACTTTTGTTTAGTAGTGAAAGAACAGAAGGAATTGCCGAATCAAAGACTTTTTCTTCCCCACAAGTGATATTGGTTTCTTCAATCCTTCTCTAAGGCAAAGAGGAAAAAAATAGAATACTATCAGGAGTTTGAAGTTATGTTGTTTTCTTTATTCTAAACAATATTTTAAATTAAATTATAGAGATTAATATCCTATCATGGAAGAACCTGAGTGTATAGTTACTCCTTTTTAACTTTCAAAATTCTATCCCATTCATCCCCTAATTTTATACAATGTAGTTTATATACCTTTCATTTTCATTCAGTGATAATTTCTTGAATTGTTTATCTCACTTCTAGAATCAAGGTGAAGTTTTTATTCTTCACTTCAAATATGCGAAAGATATATAGCTTTCTTTATTATTTATAACAAAGCTTAAATTTCTCAGGAAGGTTCATGTCCATTCTTGACAGGATACAAATATTTTGTTGAATCTTATCAATGAAAAGTAGATAATCATTTTGAAATTTAAATCGGTTTTTAAGCCTAATACATCCCATTTTGAATATTTTCATTAAATTAAAAATTAAAAGTTGTCATCAAACTTCCCTCCACCCTGATTCAAAAGGGACGTCTCTGCTTTTTCCAGTTCAAGTTAGTAACTGAATGTGGCAGAAAGTTTCCATAATCTCATGGTAGCAATTGAGTTGGTCTCTGTTTTTCTGTCACCCCAGTAACCCTTCAGAACTTTCCTGATGTCTCTCGCTGACCCTTGTTCGAGGACACCTGCTGTGGCGCCTTACAACAAACCCCCCTCTTTGTGCTCTCACACCTGTGGTTCTCCCCTCTTCCTCACAGGACTCAGCACTTGAAAACTCAACTATATTTTCTTCACATTACTAGAGGATTTGTTTCTTCATGGTCGAATGCTAAACCAACTAGGCACTTATGTGAAATCAAGAAATTAATAATAATAGAATCAATGTTCATTATGTGCTTTGTGGATACTAATTCTACCTCAGTTATTCCTATGCTTAGAACTGACAAAGCAATCACATGACTAGGTCTCACCATAAGTTAACTTTAAATATAGAGCATATGTAAATATACAGATGAGGAAACAATGGAAACAGTGAGGGGTTTGTTTTCTTGGACTCCAAAATCACTGCAGATGGTAACTGCAGCCATAAAATTAAAAGACAAAAGACGTTTGCTCCTTGGAAGAAAACCTATGACAAACCTAGATAGCGTATTAAAAAGCAGAGACATTACTTACAAAGGTTTGTCTAGTCAAAGCTATGGTTTTTCCAGCAGTCATATATGGATGTGAGAGCTGGACCATAAAGAAGGCTGAGCGGTGAAGAGTTGATGCTTTAGAACTGTGGTGTTGGAGAAGACCCTTGAGAGCCCCTTGGACAGCAAGGAGATCAAACCAATCAATTCTAAAGGAAATCAACCCTGAATATTCACTGGAAGGACTGATGCTGAACCTGAAGTTCCAATATTTTGGCCACCTGATGCAAAGAGTTGACTCAGAAAAGACTCTGATGCTGGGAAAGATTGAAGGCAGGAGGAGAAGGGGATGACAGAGGATGAGATGGTTGGATGGCATCACCGACTCAATGGACATGAGTTTGAGCAAGCTCCGGGAGATGGTGAAGGACTGAGAAGCCTGGCGTGCTGCAGTCCTGCTGCTGCTGCTAAGTCGCTTCAGTCGTGTCTGACTCTGTGCGACCCCATGGACTGCAGCACGCCAGGCTTCTCCGTCCATGGGATTCTCCAGGCAAGAACACTGGAGTGGGTTGCCATTTCCTTCTCCAGCTGCAGTCCATGGGGTCACAAAGAGTCGGACACAACTGAGCAATTGAACAACAACAATACAGCAGGCACTAGGGAAGTGGAGTAATAGAAAAAGCTGTATGATTTTATTTGGTAAATTACAATAAAGACATACAGACAAAAAGAAATACATATTTTATAGGCCTCAATATGTTTGTATGAGCAAAGAGGAACTTGTCTAGGGACACAAACTCATCGAACACAGGGCACCTGACAATTCTTTTATACCTTACTTATTTTAATACTGAAGCAGTTAGCTTCTTATACCAAATATATACTGCCTTCATAATAATAAGCAAAATTAAAATGTGAAATAGTTTAACATAACTGTGTGTAATTTATCAATCAAGCTGACCTGGCAGCATTCAATCAGAGAGAAGTTTTACATATCCTCACCAATATCTTTAGTTCCCAGACCCTTAGTCCCATATCTATTTCAAAGGTTTTATAGAAATATTTAAGAACAAAATTCCAGTTTACTTTAATGACAAAATACCAATGTCTCATCCAAATAAGGCTTATTCCTCTTTCTCTTTTAATATATATATTGGATGTAGAAATCTTCTATTTGGAAGGGAGGTGAGGAGTCTGGTTCCTAGTTTAACACCCATGTGTGATTTTTCAGGCCCCATCACAGGTATTAACAAAGCTTTATTCCGCAAGCTCCTTGGGGAAGAGCAGCCGTCCATCCCCACAGCAGACTTCGTGCAGGATCAGTGCGCTGCAGTCTCTGAAAGGAGTTGCAGTCAGGGATGCTGGCGCTCTGTCCAGTCACTGTCTTTGCATATTGACATTCCTAGTCTAGTCACCTGCATTCCCAGGTCTCTTATCTGAGGCCTTGAGCGTGGTATTGTTAGGCCGTTTAAGTGGGGCAAGAGACAGAAACCTTGGAGGCATACTTCTCAGAACCCAGCACTTTCCACTCGTGGTCCTTCCCTTTGCCTCCCCCAGGTCCAGGGTCCATTAAACTGCCAGAGCCTTTTGCTCAGGCACGCGGATAGTTGCTCAGTCACGTCCGATGCTTTGCAACACCATGGATTGTGGACCGCCAGGCTCCTCTGTCCATGGGATTCTCCAGGCAAGAATACTGGAGTGGGTTGCCATTTGCTCAGGACCCCCTCAAAATATAGAATGACCACATCAATGTCTATGCTGATCCACCTGATCCTCCAGCTCGGGGCTCTTCCATGGGTGAAAATACAATAGGAGGAATTGGAGTATTGAGTTTTAGACTCTGACCTAACACCCTCTCATTAAGTGATTAAAGACCTAATTCTTACCTGTCGGGTTTGTTGCTTTAATCAGCTACTCTGGCACCTGGCAACTTGGCTCTCTCTCTGTCCAGACTCAATTGAGGTCCTCACAGGAGGAAACACAGGTTTCTGTTCTTTCATCTACAACAAGGTATGAATTAAAAATTATACAAACTCAGTATCAATGAAGAGAGGAATCAGATAAATGTGGCTAGGCTGTTATGTCTGAACGGATGAATAATAATTCAGTCTGGGCATCACAGAAACACAAAAGCTATATTTTAAAATTTATTCTCCTAAAGTTTCAGGTACAACTCCTCAGATACAAGCATGTATGTTTGCACCCAGCCTCCTCCTACTTTAAGCCTCTTGGATCAAGTCCCTTTGATCATAACTGAACTCTGGTTCATTCCACAGGTCCGTTTGGCCCATCAGAAAACACATATTATTTCATGATTACAATAACTTGTAAGCTACTTTATTTCACTACACATCTTCTGATCTACTCTTAGCTTTAGGAAGTTTGTTTAAATTACTAGAGACTCAGGAATTGGTCCATATTTTTTTTTCTCCTCCCCCAAGTTCCAGTGGCTGCATACTAGGATTTCTAAATACAAATATTGGAAATCATTTCATGTAACTGGAGGGATAAGAGAAAAAATACAATATTAGAAGCCAGTGCTGTGCTAAGAATTCCTTATTACCAAGTCCCTGATCATTTCCAGAGCCTTCCTTTATATTTCCTTGAGGTTTGTAATGCCCTGCAAATCATCAGACTGTTTGAGATGAATTCTTGACTAGTTTTACATAAATCTCATAGCAGTTCAGGCCCTCTACTTTTCAATTTTTTGAGTTTTGATACTTAAGCAGAAACAGAAAATAAGAAATATCTGAAATTCACATTGAACATATTGTAACTTCACATTTATACAACAAACTGTGAAATCAGGCATCCTTATCAATTTAGGGAAATAAGGTCTATACGACCTGAAGAGTGATTTTACTCTCCTCAAAGTAGGAAAAACAAAATGAATTTTAGAAACCTTAAAATTCTACCATTGTGATGACTGAACTCATGAAAAAATTACTGGGCCATGATTCACTGAAGATCTTAGAAATACATTAAATAATTCAGGACCATTTTACAAGCTAACAGAGAACTTATTCTAGAAGATCTATTTCCTAAATTCATATTACAATGAATATTTTAACATTTCATATCTATTTAATATCTACTTAAGAATGTATTTTGAAAGAAAATATCAAAGAATTTTTTCTAGATGGTTTAATCTTAAAATTATTTTTTCTAATTGAACAAAAAATACTTATATACATGACTTGTTTTTATAGATCTCCTCATGTGTTTATTAAATGCCTGATCTAGTTGTAATCCTACCATTATAACAGCAGAATAGCCTGATCTATACCTACAATTTCTGGTATAGGTGGTGGCACTGTTCTTTATAAGTTGGCACACATTATCACTTTAAATTATTTCAACCTATCTACATGAATATTGTTTATATGCAATTCCCTGGTGGCTCAGTTGGTAAAGCATCCGCCTGCAATGCGAGAGACCTAAGTTCGATCCCTGGGTTGGGAAGATCCCCTGGAAGAGTGCATGGCAACCCACTCCAGTATTCTTGCCTGGAGAATCCCCATGGATGGAGGAGCCTGCAGGCTATAATCCATGGGGTCTAAAAGAGTCGGACATGACTGACTAAGCATTCACACTTGAAGAGTACATTAAAAAGTGTGTGTTTATACCAGTACCAATATTCCTGGTATTGTTTTTATATCATTAAACTTATAATAAAATATACAAATCATTAAAGAAAAGGTGCTTTTATATTTTCAACAGTAAATTAAACATGTAATTTCTCACTTGACTGTCTGCATGGAATCTTTGGCAGTATATTTCAAATGCCCTAGACTAGTGGGATTGAGTTTTAACAAATTTTGACAGAGGTTTTTATCAATATTAATATATCACCAGTGAAATATTTGAGCTCATTATCAAAATAAAACAGCATGACCTAATTACAATAACTAGCTATACTGTGGCTTAAAACAGCAACCTTATTTAACTAATATATATGAAAATTTAGATAACATTTGAATTGAAACTTTTTGTGGGTTTGTATGATAAGTAAATAAGCGTTTGTTTAATAAGTAAAAGTGTTTGTGCAAGTATTCCTGTTTTAATTTGTTGAAAGAAGAAAATCATTTATCAACTGTTACCATATTTGCATATTCAGTAGAAATAGAAAAAAAAGTTTAATGATCCTATTAAATTTATATAAATGGTTCTTTGCCCATGCATTTGAAATAAACTAATATGAATCTCTTTTAGGTGGTACTGATACAGTATGTTGTCTAGAAATAATTATCTTCTCTACTGCTGCTGCCGCTGCTACTGCTAAGTGGCTTCAGTCGTGTCTGACTCTGTGCGACCCCATAGACGGCAGCCCACCAGGCTTCCCGTCCCTGGGATTCTCCAGGCAACAACACTGGAGTGGGTTGCCATTACCTTCTCCAATGCATGAAAGTGAAAAGTGAAAGTGAAGTCGCTCAGTCGTGTCCGACTCTGTGCAACCCCATAGACTGCAGCCCACCAGGCTCCTCCGTCCATGGGATTTTCCAGGCCAGAGTACTGGAGTGGGGTGTCATTGCCTTCTCCGTCTTCTCTACTGAGGCAAAAGCTTTCTGAGTACTTTGGCCAGTGTTCCATGAATTATGAGACTTTTCATGCTAGCTGGTGGAGACATGGGTTATTCTCAATCCTGCTGCTTCTGCTGCTGCTAAGTCGCTTTGGTCGTGTCCGACTCTGTGTGACTCCATAGACGGCAGCCCACCAGGCTCCCCCCGTCCCTGGGATTCTCCAGGCAAGAATACTGGAGAGGGTTGCCATTTCCTTCTCCAATGCATGAAAGTGAAAAGCAAAAGAAGTCGCTCAGTCGTGTTCGACTCTTAGCGACTCCATGGACTGCAGCCTACCAGGCTCCTCCATCCATGGGATTTTCCAGGCAAGAGTACCGGAGTGGGTTGCCATTGCCTTCTCCGATTTTCAATCTTATATCCCTCCAAATAGTTCATTTAGGCAATTTTGTGCTTACAGAATCTGTTCCTTGTCCCTCAAGTGTCTCTGACCTCTACATGACATTCAATGTCTTATGTCATGCGTTTTACCCAGTTTTCGGTTGCTGTGCAGGACAGACAATGAGCTCTATATTAAGACTGCTCAGGTTTCACCTAATAAACTATGAAGGGATCAATCTGTCTCCAAGAAGTTTAAATACAATCCACAGCAAATCTCAATAATATTTGCAAGAATAATAAAAAAAAAATTATCCATCCTCAAATTTCTTCCAGCCATGATGGAGTAACAGGGCATTAGAGCTCTGCTTCAGTATGCATACCTCTTCTCTGGAACTCCATTTTGCAAAAACAAAGTTAGGGAACTCCCAAGGATTCTAACTCTATATCCTCCATTCAAGGATATCTATGTGCTCTGATAGGCTCCTCCTTCCTTTGCTACAGCTAGAAAATTCTCTTTAGGCTTTAATTTATGGCAATATCAGAACTTAGTCATTTGTTTCTTTTTTTTTTCAGATAGTCAATATCTGAAAACAATTGTTTCTATAGTTCAGGTTTTTAGTTGTTTATTTTAGGAGAGCAAATTAGATGAATCTTATTCCATTTGGCAAGAGGTAGAAATTGTCTCCAGAGATTTTTAATCTTGAAATTTAACAAAACAGCAGGTTAACCCACTATATTAATGATTTTTACACTGATTTGACTTGTGAACAGAAAGCAAATGTTTTAGATGCCTCAGTAAAACATGTATAAAGTAGACAGTAGGATATCAACCTTAAAAAAAGTCAAAGGTATTTTTCACTCAGTAAAGTTTGTAGGAGTTCTGTGATTTTCAGCATATTGAGATATTCCCATCAAAGTGCAAACTAAGCTGTCAAGCCTCATAGCACTTATTCTGAAAAAAGAATGATAAGTATTTTAGGCATTTGGGGCTTTTGGAAGTTAAGTATGCCATAGTTGTGTGAGCTATATCAACTCATTTTGAAAGTAAAAGTGAAAGTCTCTTAGTTGTGTCTGACTCTTTGCAACCACATGGGCTATACAGACCATGGAATTCTCCAGGCCAGAAAACTGGAGTGGGTAGCCTTTCCCTTCTCCAGGGGATCTTCCCAACCTAGGTATCAAAGCCAGGTCTCCCGCATTGTCGGTAATTCTTTACCAGCTGAGCCACAAGGGAAGCCCAAGAGCTGGAGTGAGTAGCCTATCCCTTCTCCAGGGGATGTTCCCGACTCAAGAATTGAACCAGGATTTACTGAATTGCGTCTTTACCCTGAGCCATCAGAGAAGCCCAGCTATCAACTCATCATAGATTCACCTTTTAGACTTACAGTTCCTTCAAAGGCCATAGCAAGAGAAGCTCTCCAGCAAATCCAAACTGTAGTACCAGCTGCCCTAAGACTTGAAACCTGAACTAATGATCTAACAGAATCATTGATGCTTGAAGAACCAGTGTTGTAAGAAACCTCTGAAAAGATCAATGGGAAATTCATAACCCAGAACTCTGGTATATCTCCCTTCTTCTGCAGGTGTCTATTCTCCTTTTGACAATTAACTATGACTTGTTAATGGAATTGGGTAGACAGGGAATGCCTAACCAGGAACATCCAGTCATCATGAGATCTAAGCTTCCCATTATGAACTTATCACTGTCTGATCTAACTCTTCACAAGGAGCGTTGGAGTGGGGTGGGGGAGAGGGGGGCATGTGCAGCATCTGAGTATCATCAAATAAAAATGATTTATAAGAAAATGAGCTCAAGTAGACCCAGAAATTAATGTAGGTTGAATAAGAAGGTGACTTGGGCTCTTTCGATACTTATTCCTATTGCTTTGCCTCTTTTCCTTCAATCCATGCTATGGTATCCTCAGAAGTTCATTATGACCAAATGACTGAGGAGGAAGAAATCTAAGTGTGAATTACAGTTTACTCTACATTATTCAATGGCATAATCTGAATTAGTGGGAAAGTTCAAGCATTCAAGCCTACTCAGGAATAAATCTGAAAATGTTGGCAATAGTTTGGCTGAATGGTCAAGGACTCAAAAGAAAGAGGATTGAGAAGTCAGTGACAAAAAGGACTATGGATGATGTAAATGGGTGGACATTTCAGAATGGGCACATTGCACATGCCCAAGAAAGGGGTGTCTACTGCAGAGGTGTTCTTAATCATCAGATGGCATTCTGATTGCTACTCTCATTGCTTAAATGATGTTTCCTTTGGCTGCTTAAATGTAGCTACCCTGTCTTTGTAATTCTGGGATTGTGTCATATCAGATATTAGAGAACTCACTTTCCGTGGAAACATTCCTAATGTCAACCCTAGTCACTGTTAAAGAGTAAAGACAGTCACTACTGAGCTTCTCAGTATGTTGATACTCTCATCATTGGTGCAGTTCTTTTTCTTTTTCCTTAAAGAAGTTGTCTCCTAGGCTCTCTGGTGATGATATTCATGGGATGGATTCTCGGGTAATACACAAGCAGTCCCTAAATTCCTAGAAACTTTTCTCAAATTTTCCCAAGGAAATACTAGTTTTGATATGATTTTCACAGTAGGCATATAATTATCAAAATATGGTGCCAGAACCAGCAGCATCAATATCATCTGGGATCCTACTGGAAATGTACATTTCCATGTGTATCAAATCGGATACCCCTGGGTGGAGGCCCCAGTCATCTGTGTTTTACTAAGACCTCCAAGTTATTCTTACACTAAAATGTAACAATTACTCCTGTAGACCATCATCAAATTCAAGTTTTACAGAGCTTGCTCAGAATGAGGCCAGTTTCAGGCACCAAGTATGTTTTACAAAGCATGAAATGTCAAATTATAGTGTATTGCTTTCTCTTAAAATTGCATGTGTTTGTTAAATAATGTGTTCATTAAATTAAGTAAACATGTATGTGGGAACATATAAAGTAATTGTGTACCCCTGCCATAAAACAAGATGCATTCTTAATGCTCAGTTTATTTATTTCTATATTTCATGTATAATTGCATTTGCACTAATGTAACCATATTTTAGCATATTATGTTTTTGTCAGATGTTGGTATATGAGTGTTATGCCAGCAAAATAATACTTTTTCTATTTTCTGAAAAAAATAACATGTAGTATTGGTGTTTTCTTGTTAAATATTCAATAGAATTTAGTGAAATTGTGAATTATGTAGGTCTGGGTTTTCTTTTATGTAAGTTTTGAATAAAAATTTTAATTTCTTTAATAGAGATTTATTCAAACTTTCCCTTTCTTTTCCCTTAGTGAGTTGTATTTTTAGGAAAATTTCACTTCATCTAAGCAGTTCAATTTGTTGCAACTCTTTTTCCATAATCTTTTTATCATTTTAATGTCAGCAGGATTTGTTATGAAAATATTTATTTTTATTCCTGATATTGATGCATTGATTCTTTCTTGATTTTAATGACCAGTCCAGTTTGGAGGTCTGCCAATTTTCTTGATCATTTCAATCACAATATTTGTTTGTTTGTTGTTTAAATTGGATTTCTGCAATCATCTTCATTACTTATTTCTATTTCTTTTCAACTTACTTTGCTCTTTTTTTTTCTAGTTTCTCATTTTTTGACTTTAACATGGTAGGCAGAATAATACCTCCCCCAAAATATCCACATTTCAGTCCTCCAAACCTATGAGTAAACTACCTTACATGACAAAAGGAACTTTGAAGATACAATTAAGTTAGGGATATAGAAATGGGGAGATTTCTGGATTATACTGGTGGGCAGAAAGTAATCTTTAAGTTCCTTATAATGGAAGGCAAAAGAATCAAAATTAGAGAAGATCATAGAAGCAGAGATGGGCTTTCCTGGAGGCTCAGTAGTAAAGAACCCACTTGCCAATGCAGGAGACATAGGTTCGATCCTTGGGTCTGGGTCAGGAAAATCCCCTAGAGAAGAGAATGTCAACCCACTCCAATATTCTTGCCTGGGAGACCCCACGGACGAGGAACCTGGCAGGCTACAGTCCACGGGGTCACAAAAAGAGTCAAACATGACTTACTGACTAAACAAGAACAAAAATAAAAGTCAGAGTAACAACATTGCTGGAAGGAGTCATGAGCCGAGGAATACAGGCAGCCTCTAAAATCTAGCAAAGGAAAGGAAGCTATTCTCCTGTAGAACCTCCAGGAGGTACACAGCCCTGCCTCGTAAGATCTGTTTTCATATTTCTGACCTCCAAATGGTAATTATGTCCAACCTAGATAGCATATTCAAAAGCAGAGACATTACTTTGCCAACAAAGGTCCATCTAGTCAAGGCTATGGTTTTTCCTGTGGTCATGTATGGATGTGAGAGTTGGACTGTGAAGAAAGCTGAGCGCCAAAGAATTGATGCTTTTGAACTGTGGTGTTGGAGAAGACTCTTGAGAGTCCCTTGGACTGCAAGGAGATCCAACCAGTCCATTCTAAAGGAGATTAGTCCTGGGTGTTCTTTGGAAGGAATGATGCTAAAGCTGAAACTCCAGTACTTTGGCCACCTCATGCGAAGAGTTGACTCATTGGAAAAGACTCTGATGCTGGGAGGGATTGGGGGCAGGAGGAGAAGGGGACGACAGAGGATGAGATGGCTGGATGACATCACTGACTCGATGGACTTGAGTCTGAGTGAACTCGGGAGTTGGTGATGGACAGGGAGGCCTGGCGTGCTAAATTCATGGGCTCGAAAAGAGTCGGACACGACTGAGCGACTGAAATGAACTGAACTGAACTGATAGTTCTGTACATTAAGTCACTAAATTTATGGTAATATATTGTAGCAACAGTAAGAATATAATACACATAGAAATGTATTTTATTTTTGTTTTTAGTAACATAATTTAAAATTACATTTACCTCTAAACACTACTTTAGCTGTTGCTGCTGCTGCTGCTAAGTCGCTTCAGTCGTGTCCGACTCTGTGTGACCCCATAGACGGCAGCCCGCCAGGCTTTGCCATCCCTGGGATTCTCCAGGCAAGAACACTGGAGTGGGTTGCCATTTCCTTCTCCAATGTATGAAAGTGAAAGGTGAAAGTGAAGTCGCTCAGTCGTGTCCGACTCTTAGCAACCCCATGGACTGCAGCCTACCAGGCTCCTCCATCCATGGGATTTTCCAGGCAAGAGTACTGGAGTGGGGTGCCATTGTCTTCTCTGCTACTTTAGCTACATTCTGTAAATTTTGATATTTATATTTTCAATGTCATTCAATTAAAAATATTTTCTAATTTCTCTTGTGATTTCATCTATGGTCTATGACCAATGTGGTATTTCGTTTCCAAGTATAGGCTTTTCCAGGTACATTAATGTTGCTGACTTTTAGGTATTTGTTGTCCAATATATTAGCAACTACCAGTCACATGTAGCTGATAAAAACTTGGGATGAATTGAAACTGGAATTAAAGTATATAAAACTATAAAATCATAACATTTCAAAGACTTACTATGCAAACATAATCTATAAAATGTAAATATTTCATTAATATAGTATAATAATTCAATGTAAAACATAATATTTTCTATATACTAGATTAAAAATACATTATTAAATTAAAATAAATTTTATATGTCTCTTTTTCCTTTCATGTGGTTAATAAGATTTTTAAATTACACATGTCACTCACATTTGGGGCTTACACAATCTTTCTAGTGAACAGCAGTGTCGTAGTCTAACCCCACTGTAATCAACTTCCTCACCTACACATATATTTTTCCTCACATTCTCTAGCCTATCTTCTTATTATCTGTTTGGCTTTTTCATCATCAATGACAGCATGTTAGAAAGCAAACTTCAAGCATTCTCAACTCTAACAATCAAAACTCATCTACTGTAATATGAAAAATCCAGTTTCATTGCTTTCCCACACACTAATCCTACCATTTTTATTTATGAACCTATTCATATTACAATGGCTGGCAATCATTATTAGTCCCTCACAGGATCCCTGAATTGCACTGTCTCTGACAGTGACACGAACTCAAGTTAAACTCAATTATCAGTTCCTGTTTTGACTGCAGCTAAGTAGAATGAACGCTAATGAGAAAGCAACACAAAAATGTCTGCTTAGTGTTATTGGAAATTCATGGCATCAAGGCAAAGAAAAAGAATCACATCACAATTGTCAATGATGTCTGATTTTCTGTTTCCGCAAGTGAAAATTTCACATTCTTTCTCTCCTAAACCCTCCTACTTTGTCTAGGGGTATGCATTGAGGTACTATCAATTCAATGGTGAAAAACAGTATTGTTATTATTGCTTAGTAATATCCAGTGGTGCCAACATGTGAATAAAATGTGTAATTACTTACCTTAGATCAAGTGATCCCAGAAAAAACTTGGAAGAGAAATTTTTAAGCTAAAGATCTGTATTATCAGGCTGAGCCAAATGCACAAAAAATAGTATGTATATCAAAGGACTGCTTTATCATTTTATCAAAAACCATACAGTTGTACTTCTTTCAAAACAGAAAAAAATCTGTATAGTTCAACGTAGTCTTTTTTAATAATACAATTCTAAATTAATATCCTTTGGATCTTTTCAGTATTTTTAAATGAACTAAAACATATTAAATAAGCACATTGTGCTTGTAATCAGAAAATATTTTGATGTGATTTGATTGCTAACACATTAAATTTAAAACCCTACAGTTGAGAACATGCCAGTATTCAAGCAATCTTGCAATACTTTAGATTTTAGGGAGAATATTTTAAAATTCTGGTGTATGACACAATTTGCAAGTAGTTTTAGAATGTTTGCCTAGTTCTTTGCATGAAATAAGTCCTATTTTATATAATAATATACATGTTTTATAATATATATATATTCATAAAGGGAAAATAGAACCAACTGAATAATGCATGAATATAATTAACATTAATACATTCATTTCAAAAGACTTTAAGACATACAGTCAGTTTCTGTTCTGTGGGCACCACATTTGCATCAACCCATATAAATAAATAGAAAAGATGTTTTCAGTGATATGAACAGTGGACACACTATTCAATCTCTCCAATTCTATGAATCGAGGTCATTTCTCAAACTGAAAATAATTGCCAGTTCTCCAGCTAAGGGCTCAAACTGGTATTAATCTAGTTTCAAATCCAAACAATAGGAAGCCCTAATTAAGTATGGACACAAAAATTCACCACAGCCTTGTTTTGTTCCTACTCTTGCCTTCTTAGTTCTGTTTATGTCATTTCTGCTCTGTCTTTGTCATAAAGCCCATTTTGTAGAAACTAGGTCCATGTCTTGCTCCTCTCCACCTACATCTGACCTTTGATAACATTTCTGGGTCCTATTTTCTCCCAGTCTTAGAATTGAGGACATAAAATGCATCCATGAGAAAGGTATCTATAAACTGTTACTCGACATTAGGAAGGACTTTGATTTAGGAACCTTCCATGGATGGGGAGCTTGGTTCCACAGGCAATGTGAGAACACTGTTTTGCTGCTAACTTTACTTTTTTAAACATCTCCTTAAAATTCTTTTTCTGGCTGGTATTCTTTACTTGTCCTATTTCACTATTTCCAATAATTTTTTAAATCCATTCTAATATATTTTTCTTTCTTTATTTTAATTTTTAAAAAAAATTTAATTAATTAATTTTACTTTACAATATTGTATTGGTTTTGCCATACATTGACTTGAATCTGCCCTGAGTGTACATGTGTTCCCCATCCTGAACCCCACTCCCACCTCCCTCCCCCTACCATCCCTCTGGGTCATCTCAGTGCACCAGCCCGGAGCAACCTGTATCATGCATTGAACCTGGACCGGTGATTTGTTTCACATGTGATAATTTACATATTTCAATGCCATTCTCCCATATCATCCCACCCTCACGCTCTCCCACAGAGTCCAAAAGACTGTTCTATACATCTGTGTCTCTTTTGCTGTCTCGCATACAGGGTTATCGTTACCATCTTTCTAAATTCCATATATATGTGTTAGTATACTGTATTGGCGGTGAAGGCAATGGCACCCCACTCCAGTACTCTTGCCTGGAAAATCCCATGGATGGAGGAACCTGGTAGGCTGCAGTCCATGGAGTCGCTAGGAGTCAGACACGACTGAGGGACTTCCCTTTCACTTTCCACTTTCATGCATTGGAGAAGGAAATGGCAACCCACTCCAGTGTTCTTGCCTGGAGAATCCCAGAGACGGAGGAGCCTGGTGGGCTGCTGTCTATGGTGTCGCACAGAGTGGGACACGACTGACGTGACTTAGCAGCAGTAGCAGCAGCAGCAGCATACTCTATTCGTGTTTTTCCTTCTGGCTTACTTCACTCTGTATAATAGGCTCCAGTTTCATCCACCTCATTAGAACTGATTCATATGCATTCTTTTTAATGGCTGAGTAATACTCCATTGTGTATATGTACCACCGCTTTTTTATCCATTCATTCATCTGCCAGTGGACATCTAGGTTGCTTCCATGTCCTGGCTATTATAAACAGTGAGTGCTGCTATGAACACTGGGGTACACGTGTCTCTTTCCCTTCTGGTTTCTTCGGTGTGTATGCCCAGTAGTGGGATTGCTGGGTCGTATGGCAGTTATATTTCCAGTTTTTTAAGGAATCTCCACACTGTTCTCCAGAGTGGCTGTACTAGTTTGCATTCCCACCAACAGTGTAAGAGGGTTTCCTTTCCTGCACACCCTCTCCAGCATTTATTGCTTGTAGACTTTTGGATAGCAGCCATTCTGACTGGCGTGAAATGGTACTTCATTGTGGAGTGATGTTGAGCATCTTTTCATGTGTTTGTTAGCCATCTGTATGTCTTCTTTGGAGAAATGTCTGTTTAGTTCTTTGGCCCACTTAATCCATTCTACTCTATTTTTCAATGCTTTCCTCATATACTTCTGAACATTTACAGTGGCATCCTAAGTGCTAATTATAATAATATCTGTGCTCCTTCTTAACAATTTGGATTATTTTTCATTATTGAAAAACATAGTTAAACTTGATGGTTTACAAAATTACTGTCAGTAGTTTCTCCCTGGTGCTTAATCTCCTTCCATATCTATTGCTTCACAGAAGGCTCTTCCTCTGCCACTCAGCTGACATTATCTGTCCAGGGTCTCTAGTTGGTGCTTTGTTTGCATTACATATCCCCATGGTGATCTCATCAACAGTCAGAGATCCAACTAACATATGTCTTACTATATGATTTTGAAGCATATATTTCAAATAGGAGCTCCTATCAAATTACAAAAGTTTATTTCCAGTGTAACTATAATAATAGACTACCCCAAATCGAATACAATATTAATAGAGGAAAAATAAAGTGTCAGTAACCAAAATCACTGTGAATCAGGTACAATGGTAAATAAACATGGCAGCTGACTTCAAAGTCTTCACATGACTGCGAGGCACTAAAGACATCATTACAAAATATTGTTTAAGTACAAACCAGAAATATGTTTAGCATAATGGAGCTTTCTAGATTAAACACCCATGGAGTTCTGTCTTTTATTGCTTTCTGCTCTATCAAAGCTGTCAACTTTGTCACTTGTAAGAGGTCATGATTTATAGATATTTTCCCTAAACCACAGATTGTAAGTTGGAGGATGAAAGGATGATGGTGTAGATATGGACCACATAAAAGGCCAGGAATTATTAACATGAGCCATTTGTACTGAGTGTGCAAAATAAACACTGTTAAGTAAATACGAGCACTCCAAGATAATACAAAAACAGCACACTGGCATTTCAGTTTTGCCCCACTGGAGTCATCAAGCACTGTGTCAAGAAGAGAAGTTGTGTTTCACGAGCTGAAAAGGCAACTAGTCAGAATCTTGGTGGGATCTAGAATCTGGAATCAGGGGATCAACTGGGTTGGTTCTAACAGAAATGAAAATCTAAATTACTTTAGACAGTGTACTTCTGGTATTGGGGCCTCAAAGGACAATATCTACAAGAGTTATGGACTGAAAAGCACAGGTTAGAGCACACTATGTTGAGTGTAATATCAACAGAGGAGCATTTTAGTATTTTTTTTCTCTTTTAAACTACATTGATCTCTGCTGGAAGTTGGATCTGCAGGATTTAGCTCTGCTGCTGCTGCTGCTAAGTCGCTTCAGTCTGGCTTTAATTTGTTGACCCAGTGTTGAAATGCCCCATAAAACAGAGATATTGTGCATCATTAAGGACCAAGAGTGGAGAAGGCAATGGCAACCCACTCCAGTACTCTTGCCTGGAAAATCCCATGGACGGAGGAGCCTGGTGGGCTGCAGTCCATGGGGTCCCTAAGAGTCGGACACGACTGAGCGACTTCACTTTGACTTTTCACTTTCATGCATTGGAGAAGGAAATGGCAACCCACTCCAGTGTTCTTGCCTGGAGAATCCCAGGGATGGGGGAGCCTGGTGAGCTGCCGTCTATGGGGTCGCACAGAGTCGGACAAGACTGAAGCGACTTAGCAGCAGCAGCAGCAAGGACCAAGAGCAGCACGACTGTAACAGAATGATAGACAGCAGGGCTTTTCTCTTTTTCCTCTAAAAGTTTGAGACATTGTGGGGTTTTTTGTTTGTTTGTTTTGTTTTTAATTTTATTTTATTCTTAAACTTTACAGTATTGTGTTAGTTTTGCCAAATATCAAAATGAATCCGCCACAGGTATACCTGTGTTCCCCATCCTGAACCCTCCTCCCTCCTCCCTCCCCATACCCTCCCTCTGGGTCGTCCCAGTGCACCAGCCCCAAGCAGCCAGTATCGTGCATCGAACCTGGATGGCGACTCGTTTCATACATGATATTACAC